>NC_133315.1:3237693-3350380 GCF_012295235.1 Primulina huaijiensis
AAAAAAAATTAGATAATATATATATTTTCAGGATTAGTTTTGTTTGTAAAATAAACAATTCATCAAAAAAATAGGTTAGAATATATCATGCTGTATGAACACTAACTCATCACAAATCATGTTATGACTTTGATTTGATTAAAAACGAGAGAAATATTAGTTAAGTATATATGAAATTATATATAATACATTCCATCTATCAAGAATATGGTAAACATAATATGTTCTAAACTAAACAGAAAACCAAACCGAAGCATATTCTAATTTTCTTATTTTGGTTTTATAACTTAAAATCTAATTTGTTTGGTTATGTACTTACCTCAAAACTAAACTTTTAAACCGTATTTTAATAAAATAATATATTATTTTATATTTTAGAAGGTTTATATTGTATTTATGTTTGACTATTTGTAAGGTGTTATATTGTATTTATGTTTGACTATTTGTAACTAAATATAAATGTACTTTTAATAATTTAAATATAATTTATTTTATTTCCATTTATAGATCTTTTGATTCATTAGTTAAATTTGTATGAGTATGACTATATATTTAAATAAAATTTTATTCAAATATATTTGTAAAATTTAAAAATAATTTAGGGTTGATTGCATATACTATTTGTTAGGATTTGTTGGGAGTGAAAATCGTTGAGCTACAATAGCTCGGTTCTTGAAATATTGAACACCGATTAATTAAATCGAGTTTTGTTTTCAAACCAATTGGAAGACACTCGAAATAATCCTTCGTAGAAACCGATTAAATGCAAGTTGAATGAGTAAAAAATATTTTGGTTGAGGCATTTTATCAAACATTTTGTATGCAATAATTTTGTATTTGAAGAACACATAAAATGCTTCAACAAAAAACAATGGAAATTATAAGTAAATGCAATAAAAAAATAGATACGAATTTTTTTGTGGATGTTCGGAGACTTCAAATGCTCTTACGTCACCTCTTCTTCCCCTTGGGAATGATTCACTAGAAGACTTTGATTTATACAACTACTTGTACAAACCCGATCCGGAAGGGCAACACCCAACTAGAACTCCTATCACTCAAGATTGCAGACAGCGCCTCACAATCAGCATATTGTTTAATGTCTCATATGCAAATATTACAAACACATTGTTTTACGTCTTTGCGTCTTTGTGTGAAGACTCACTCAACTAATATTTGAAGTTCAACTCTTTCGTATATGTGTGAGAGATTGTGTGCGAGGAATTTATCCTTTACAGTGCACATCTCAAATGTATCCGCACACAAGGGCTTGTGCTCTCAACTAGCTGATTTCTTCATGCTAACTGTCCATGCTTTGAATCTCCTTCAAAAGCTCTTGTTTGATCTTCAAGATGTTGTATTTATAGGCTCCAATAATGATATATATGTTAGACACAATAATATGACCGTTATGAAAGTTTTTTTTTATTGTTTCTGAAATTGCAACAGTCAAATTCACCTTGCTGAACATTTTCCCGATGGTCAACTCTGGTCAACTTGTTCAGTTCAACTGGTCCGATTCAGTTCAACCGATCTGGTTCAATTCAGTTGGTATGGTTCAAGTTCAGCTGGTTCAGTTCAGCTGGTCTGGTTCAGTTCAGTTGGTCAGAAGCTGGTTCAGTTCAGTTGGTCAGCTGCTGGTTCAGTTCAGTTCAGTTGGTCTGGTTCAGTTCAGCTGGTTCAGTTCAACTGGTCGGGTTCATTTCAACTGGTTCGGGTTCATTTGGTCAGCAGCTGTTTCAGTTCAGTTGGTCAGCTGCTATTTCGGTTCAGTTCAGTTGGTGTGCTGAAATCAGCCTAGCTGATTTCAGTTTATGCAGAACCAGTAGCTTCATCATCATTTATCAGCATCATAAGCTTCGTTTCAGACTTTGACTTCTGAAGATGATTTGTAGATCATTGTCTCATCTTTCCAACGCATATTGAATAGCTTCATTCCAATAACCGGGCTGAGAGATATGACCAACATACCGCAACTGTTCATACCCAACAGATTGTTATTTTCGTGCAATTAGTTTGATAATTCAGCGATTAGTTAGACCTTGATAACGTCCAAATTTACCCAACTGATGTGAAATACGACTTGTTTCAAATTGAGTTTTCTGATCAGTCAAGTTGACGGATTATCATTTGAATCATCCAGTTGAGAGATATTATCAAAATATCAAAGCTTGCCAGAAATTCAGTTTGTGTAGAATTCAATTTCAGCTTGCTTCTTGTTTTAATAAATTCACACTTGAGTAAATTTGTTAGAAACACAATAACAAGTTTTGTTAACAACAAAATAAAGATTGCGAATATGATATGTTCCAACACTATCCTCGTGAAATCTCGATATTGCTGAAAACCTCCCATGAAAAAATTGATCTATTAACTCATCGTTTTGCAAATTTGGAGCACATGCACCCCTAAAAACACATATGGACAAGGGTGCATGTGCTCAATATTTTTAAACACGGGAAGTCAATGGATCATTTTTTCATGAGAGGGTTATGGCAATATCGTGATTTCACAAGACTAGTACTATTACAAATACCCCAATAATTAAAGTTCGGTAAATTGCATACATTATCTTGTAAATCACGAGATTGCTGAAAACCCTATATGACAGTTAACTCCCTGTGTTTTAAAATTTTGAGCACACATACTACAACAAAAAAGGCGACCATAGATGGTCAAAAATGTTGCTATTTTAATTAGTGATAATTCTGAATTCCGTAATTAAATCATTCAACGTTGACCTATAGCGAATCAGCGATGATTTTTGAAAAATCATCCCTAATCTTGTTCCGAACAGTGTCGCCAAACGGAATGATATTTAATTATTTTATGCCTATTTTGCAACGATATTTTATTAACACCATCGCTAATTGAGACAGTTTGTTTTAAAAACCATCCTTAAATTAATTAATTTTTTTTATATATAAAATAGTTTAATAATTACGACTGTTTAATATTTCTTCCCTAATATTTTTAAAAGAAACCATTTTTTTTTAAAAAAATAATAATATTTATAATTTCTAAAAAGAATGAATAATATATTTTTATACATGTAAATAATGAATAATATATTCATCGTTATCGTCGTAACCCAAGTTCTATGATGGCCCGATATTCTTCTGTGAGTACCCACATCCGTACAAAATATATAGCAATAAATTAAATTTCTATAACATAAACATATATATACATATCTCGAAATATATATGGGAAAAAACCTGGTTAGTTAAACTAATTAAAATGAATGATATTTGGAAAAAAGGTAAAAGTTCGCCCATTCTATAGGAAAAAAGCGAAAGTCACTTTTTCAGAATGATTTCACATTATCCTACTTACTCTCAAATGACACAAAATCACCTTTTTCGAACGTGGTGCCAGATTTATGAAAAATAAGAATTTAAAGTCACAGAAACAAAAGAAACATTAAGTGGGCATTTAATGATATGTACGGCGAATGAAGGCGATATGTCTATTCTATCGGATGATAGTATAAATGAGGAAAAAACATTCAAAGAAGCAGCTCGAGCCATGCTAGCAGAATCTGATATCTCTAAAAGGTTTTGGTCACAAGATATCAACAGTACATTCTATACATAGAACAAATCAATGATTAACAAAAATCATGGAAAGACTCTCTATGAGATCTAGACAATCAAATAGCCAGTACCATCATATTTCTACATATTTGGTTGAAATTTTTTTATTCATAATAATGATAAAACAAATCTAACAGTTTTTTATGCTAAATCTGCAATGGTGTGTATTAGGATATTCTTCAGTTAGTAATAGAGTTTACAATTATAGAACTTTAACCGTTGAAGAATTTGGGCATGTGGTTTTTATTAATCTCTTATCTATCATGACAATATTAGTAACAATATATATTATTAAAGCAATGACCTAGATGGTAATTATATTGATTCTAGCAGTAATCATGTGATAGATAGATCTAATAAGAATGGCTGGAATTATCCCTGAAGCAAGTCCAATCAGCAATGAAGAAACTATTCAAAATCAAATTGCTGAAAAAGTTGAGCCGATGGTTGATCACCATCCAAAATACATCAATAGGAGGATGAAGCGGAAATCAATAAAGATCCAACAGTTCGACAGACAGATACAAATTTATTTGGACCAAGTCTTTGGTGGAATAAGAATCTTCCACTCAATCTAGTAATCGGTAATCTCTTAGCTCCTCTTAAAACTAGAAAACAAATGGTAGATTTTGCATGTTGCATTTGTTTCACAACTTGAACCTATGAAAATTGATGAAGTCTTAGGTGGTTTAAATTGGATAGATTCCATGCAAAAAGAATTTAATCAGTTTTAGGGAAGCAATTTTTGACATCTAGTTCACTCTACATGTTATTGGAACTAGATGAGTATTTAGAAATAAAATGCATGAGAGTGGATCAGTTGTAAGAAATAACGCTAGACTTATAGCTCAAGGTTATAAACATGAAGAATACATAGATTTTGATGAATCATTTGCTCTTGTATCTAGACTTGAGAGCATTATAATATTTCTTGAATTTTCTACAAATAAAGACTTTAAAGTATATCAAATGGATGTTAAGTCAACATTTCTTAACGGTTTGCTAAATGAATAAATACATGTTGAACAGCCTCCTAGCTTTGTTATCCATATTCATCCCAATTATGTATACAAACTTGACAGAGCATTATATGGTCTTCAGAAAGCCCGTAGTGCATGGTACGATAATTTGACTAAATTCTTGCTTGAGCATGATTTTGAAATTGGAACAGTAGATAAAACATTGTATAGATTCACTAAGGGTGATCATTCTTTGTTTGTACAAATATATGTTGATGACATTATATTTGGTTCCACTAACTCTAAACCGTGTGAGAGATTGTCTAAGATTATGCAGAAACAGTTTGAAATAACGATGAGAAAATTAACATTCTTCTTTGGATTGCAAGTAATGTAGCTCGAAACATACATTTTCATCAACCAAGTCAAGTATACCAAAGACTTATTAAAGAAGTTCGACATAAAAAATGTGTTGTGTCTTCCACACCAATGTGTTCATCAATCAAATTAGGCAAAGATGAAGAGAGAATCTTAGTGGATACAATAATGTATAGAGAGTTAATTGGATCACTTTTGTATCTGACCACTAGCTGTCCAGACATAATGTTTGCGGTTTGTTTATGTGGTCCCTATCAAGCTAATCTTAAACAATTTCATTACACTACAGCTAATTTCATAATTAAATATCTCAAAATTCTATGTGTGAGTCTTTGGTATCCCAAATACTAAAACTTTAACCTTATTGGATATTTAGATTCAGATTATGTAGGTTGCAAGGTAGACTGAAAAAGCACAAGTGGATCATGTCAGTTTCTTGAAAACATATTAAGCTCTTGGTTCATCAAGAAGCAAACATTGATTACTATATAGAGGGCTGAAGCTAAATATCTAGTCTCTGCAAGTTGTTGTGCACAATTTCTCTGGAGCACTTGGTGATGGCTCCTGTTTTGGTGGCACCGGATTGAGACCTACCCTTAGAGGTCATGTGCGATGCCAGTGATATTGTGATTGGTACTGTTCTTGGCTAGCGGAAAAACAAAGTATTTCATACAATTTACTACGCAAGTAAAACCATAGATGAGGCTCAATTGAATTATGCAACCACTGAAAAGGAATTAATTGCAGTAGTATTCACGCTTGACAAATTTCATTCCTATCTTGTTTTGTCCAAAGTCATTGTTTACACAAACCACTCTGTACTGAAATATTTACTTGCTAAGAAAGATGCAAAGCCACGCCTACTTAGGTGGATTTTATTGTTACAAGAGTTTGATTTGGAAATAAAAGGATAAGAAGGGTGTTGAGAATGTGGTAGCGGATCACTTGTCAAGATTGGAGCTGATTAGTACTGACTGTGTAGATCATGCCATTAATGATTGGTTTCCTGATGAGCAGCTATTTGAGGTGAAACAATGTCCTTGGTATGCAAATTTTGCTAACTTTCTTGTCACAGGCACACCACCACCCAATCTGTCGTTTCACCAATGAAAGAAATTCTTTTATGACGTGAAACATTATTTTTGGGAGGAACCATTTTTTTTAAGATTTGTACATATTCAATGCTAAGAAGGTGTGTTGCAGAGGAAGAGTTTGGTCAAATTCTCGACCATTGCCATGATCGTGAGGTAGGTGGTCATTTTGGACCAACAAGGACGGCATCTAAGGTACTTGAATGTGGCATTTATTGGCCGACTCTATTTAAAGATGCTCTTTCTTATGTGTTTGCCTGTGATAAATGCCAGCAGACAGGTAACATCTCTAACCTTCATGAAATGCCATTAAACAATATTATTGAGTGTGAGGTTTTTTATGTATGGGGGATATACTTCATGGGACCTTTTCCTAGTTCGTTCACGAAAAAATATATTTTGGTTGTGGTTGACTATGTGCTTAAGTGGATAGAGGCGGAAGCATATGCCACTAAGGATGCTCAAGTGGTCCTGAAACTTTTAAAGAAAAATATTTTTAAAAGAAATTTATTTTTAATAGATTTGGACACCTCGAGCAATCATTAGTGATGGTAGCACCCATTTTCGCAACCAACTATTTGAAAAAATTTTGAGAAAATATGGTGTCACACATAAGATCTCTAACCCCTATCACCCCAGACGAGTGGTCAAGTGGAAGTGTCTAACCGAGAGAAAAAGCGGATTTTGGAAAAAGTGGTAGGTGTAAGTCGGAAAGACTGGTCTGTGAAGTTAGATGATGCTCTTTGGGCATATAAGACTGTTTTTAAAACACCTATATACACTACACCATATAGGTTACTGTTTGGTAAAGCATGTCATTTACCGGTAGAGTTAGAGCATCTGGCATACTGGGCAACAAAAGCATTGAACTTTAATTTTCCTGATATAGGTTAACGACGTCTGCTTCAATTGGATCAGTTGGATGAATTCCGGAATCTGGCATATGATTTTGCACTGCCAGACAAGGAGAAGACAAAGAGGGCTCATGACAGGCGAATCATTGAAAGGGAATTCAAGGAAGGTGAAAATGTCCTACTCTAGAACTCCAGGTTGCGACTGTTTCCCGGAAAATTGAAGTCGCGATGGTTTGTTTCATTTGTGATTTCTAAAGTATACCCATTGGAAGCTGTAGAAATACAAGATGGAAAGGATGGGACGTTTATGGTCAATGCCCATCGACTGAAGCATTACATAGGTAGCACAATTGACCCACAACTTGGAATCACCCGGTTCCAAGATAATCCTAACTGAAACTGGCCGACAGTCAAGCTCTCAACTATAAATTGAGAACTACCTATCTTCCCCTTATCTTGTACTTAATTCGATTTTATTATTTTAGTTTATTTATTTTACTTATTAATTTTCAAAAAAAAATTTCAAAAACCCGAGGATCTTGCGCTACGGCGGTATTATTCTACTGCCCCAGCGCGACTCCCTGGCACGTTGGGGACAGTGGGCATCGCGCTAGGGCGGTATACTTTGACCGCCCCAGTGCGACCACTTTGATTTTCACCAAAACACAGCGCGCTAGGGCGGTGAAACTTGACCGCCCCAGCGCTCCGCGTTATAAAGTCGTCCCCTTCCCTTCTTCTTCTCACTCTGCGCGCACAAACTTTCTCTCCACATAGAATTTTCTGCAACAACCGGCTCTCACCATCCATCTCTTCATCTCAAATTTGTAGGTACTCGAGTTCCTACACTCCCACGCTTTTCAAGCAAGCCAGTGATCCGCTTCCCTCTTTATATCTGCAAGACACTTCGCCCACCTCCGCAATCTGCAATGGCGCCGAAGAAATCTAAGGTAACCCATGCCTCTTCCTCCTCTTCGTCTGATAACCGCATGAAATTTGTGAATGAGGATGCACGAAATCGGTATGAACATGCCAAAATACATAGGCGCCCCATTCCGGAGCGGGGGTTTGATTTCTTTGTTAGATCGGTCCATCTTTTGCAAGAGATTGAGAAACGCGGATGGGAATCCTTTGGTACTCAACCCAAGGCCGCAGTGATTCCAATTGTGCGTGAATTTTATGCCAACGCTGCCGAGCGGACTGATGGAAGGCCTAGGGTTCGGGGTAAGTTAATCTCTTTCGACTCGGCCACACTGAATGCATTGTTGGTTACCCCAGCGGTTGATGAATCTGCTTCAGAGGCGTTGATCGCCAATCCGAATTTTGAGTTAATTATGCAAACTATATGTTACCCGGGGGCTAGGTGTAAGACTCCGAGTTGTTTTTTGGAAAAATACTTGTTATTCAGGCCCGCGATTTGGTATGGGTTTCTATGCAAGCGATTGATGCCAGTGTCCCATACCAGTGACGTTCAGAAAGATCACGCCATCCTGGTCTACGCCCTGCTGGAGGGCATTTCGATTAATGTGGGCTTACCGATCTTCTCTCAGATCCAGCAGTCCATACACAGCTCGAGCATCGGCTTATTTTTTCCCACTATTATTACCGAGTTGTGTGTGTGAGCCGGGGTAGTTGTCAATGTGGATGACTAATGGTTACAACCGATGAAGCCCATTGATGACTCGTGGATGAAGAAGAAGATAGGCAAGCGTGCTCTCGACTTCCCAGAGGTGCTCGAGGAGGAGGCAGCTGCTCACCAACCACCACTACCCCCACATCCCCGATGGCGGTCAATTATCAATAAATTTGATGAGTTGTGTGCCTTTGTGGTCCACCAATATCAGTACAACACCGTCAACAGAGCTCACATGTCATCGATCGAATCTCTGATGCGCGGGATGGCTTCGCACATGGGCCTCGACACTGCAGCCTACCCACCACCACCGACTTACCCGCCTCCATTCCCATTCCACTATTCTTACCCGTCGGCTGACGATCAAGAGCCCGGAGTTGTGCCACCCGAGGACGACGAGGATGAGCAGTGATCAGGGGAGTTTCCCCGTTTCCTTTTTCTTTGCATTTTTTTATATATTTCATTCTGCTTGCATTCTGTTTAGCATTCATTTTTAGTTACTCTGTTCGTATGTCTACTTATTTTAGTAGTGTTGTGCACCGAGGACATTGCACGTTTATGTTTGAGGGGTGGATGTTTAATTTGGTTATTTTGTGTTTTGGTTATCTGTTTAGTTCGTTTTTGTTATTGCATTTGTCTTGTGTTATTGGTGTTGTCACTTGAGAAGTGTTTTGTATTGGTGCTAGATTGGTAAGCAATAGCCAATGATGATGTTGAATGGGTAACACATAAGCATGTCCATTTTTGTCACGGTGTTAGTTAGAACACAAGAGTGGTTGACACATGAAAATCTTAGTTGGATAATGGAATTTTCGGCACTAATGTTGGCAACAGAAAAATGCATGACATAGTGAACTTGAACATTGTTTGTGGAGAATTTGAGATGCACTAGGTAACTTGAACTTGAACACAACCCTTGTCACGAACACTGCCCAGCAGGACGAGGATGAGTTAGGCACATCTATGCTAGACCAATTCATTGAACCGAGCTTACCAATAATAATTATACTGCGATGCTTGTACCCATGTATCTAGCTGTGTCTAATCTTATTGATGCACCCTTGAGATTGGACCAGAGCCACACACCCATATTTATTGTTCCAATCTGAGGGATGACAGAAAAACAAGAAAATTATGCTGCACAAAAAAAAAAAAAGATGGAGATGTAAGGTGTGGGGGAGCCAAATAAAAGAATGAAATTCTATTCCTAGGCTAAAAGAATGGAGATGTATGGAGTTGAAGGAAATCAGACGCAAAGTCTGAATGTGTGCAAATATTACACCACTGCACCTCCCTCATTACCCGTTCCAGCCTAGTCGAGATACCCCTATCCTGCACTAATTTTTTCATACTGAGTCCTAACTGTCCGTGTTGCGAATCGGAAACTAGTGAAAAGAGTTGTGAGAAAAGGATTGTTGCACTGATGAGTTGATTGAAGTCTCTGACAGCGTTGAAAATTTTACTGTGGAAATGCATGATGCTTGAGCCAACATCTCACACACACACATTTTTTTTAAAAAAATCCATGAAGGATTGTAGTGTTGAAACTTCGTGGTGAAATTTGGAACTAATGTCTTGTGTTAGTAGATAAAAGATGTGTTAATATTCACTGAGGCAAAGCAGAACCATGAATGCACCGACATACTACTTCTTGATTTGTTGTGTCCTGAAACCTATTTTTCTCGAGGGCGAGCAAAAGGTTAGTATGGGGGGATTGATAGAGGTCATATTTATGTGTTTTAATTCATTGTGTGAGTCTTAGTTTGCATCGTTTTGGGTTGTATGGAGTCTGAATTCTGTCTATTTCATCTTATTTTATTGCATACGATCATCGCTCACTGAGTTGTATTAATGTGTAGAAAAGTAACGGAAAATGGAGAAAGTCAACCGGAGCTGAAGCTGGGGACAAAAGACCTCGCGCTGAGGCGGTAATCAAGCTAGGGCGGTAAAAATTGACCGCCCCAATGCGAGAGGCTGAAGAAAAAAACAGAAGACCTCGCGCTAGGACGGTAAAACTCGACCATCCCAGCGCGAGAGGCATTGGAAGCGACCAACATTACAGAAGACCTCGCGCTAGGGCGGTAAAACGTGACTGCCCCAACGCGAGTACAAAAAATTTTTCCAATTTTGGGTTATTTTCAACATGGAAAGAAGAGAGGCTGGAACAAAAGACCTAGGCACGAAATTTAATCATATTTCAGCAGCAAAGGAGTAGAAAAAGGGAGAAGAAAGCTTGGAGCAAGGGCTTGGATTGAAGATTTGAAGATTTCCGGGCACCATTCTTCGTACTTTCGTCATGACTAGTATTTTAATCTAGTTTTTATCATTTAATCATTGTTGTGTTTATTTCTACTATGAATTCGAGTAGATAACTTTTATATTTGTTGGGATTAAGGGGATCCTACCCCGAACTTCGATTTAATTAATTTACGTCTCAACGTTTGATTTATTCTTGAGTATGCTATTATTTTCATTGCATTATTAAAGCGTAGCTAACTTTAATAATAATTTTATATCGCCAAGAGAAAAGCTTGTGATAGGAACGAGTAGCATAGTCCGTGGATCTACAATTTACATAGAAATATGAAATTGGATACATGTTGATAGTTATAGTCCTAAGGGTCAAAAGCAAGGGGATTTCATAGATCGGCATGCGATTCACCTTTGATAAATATTTAAAGAAATTTAATTACTTCACTGAGTATAATTAGTTTGGCATAGCTCGAGAGGACGTGTTCAATTGGATAGTAAATCCTGTCGGAAGCGTAAATCACTATCGAACAAATTAAGTAAATAACGAGGGGTAGGTGAACCGAGATTCCCAACAAATTCATATTTTATTGAACTTCAATTGATCACTCTAGCTTATATATTTCATCATTTCTTTCTTGAACTTTTTCATTGAGTTTTTATTTAACCATAGTAGCAGTAGAAAAATCATTCAAATTTCGTTGCTAAAGATTTGATAACTGGAAATAATAATTGCGAAATACAGTCTCTGGTGGAACGATACTCGTACTCTAGTACATTAAATTATTACTTGACATCGTGCACTTGCGATTATTTCGAGCTTAAATATTATTAATTTTGACCAAAGATTTTACAGTGCAAGTTTCGCTCGATCAAGCACAATGCTATATTTGGCATTATGTCGCCCTTACCAAGCGCGGACGGTGCTCCACGTAGGAGCTTCTGCGCTTACGAAGCGCGGATTGCAGTATTTTTGTAACTTTTTTTAAAAAATTATTTTTGAATTAATTTTTTAAAAGTAAATTATTTAAAAAAAAACCCAGGTTATATAACAAATCAACTTAATAGTATTTAAAACCAACCATATAAACCAAACGTATTAAGTATAATATTTTAGAATGTTTTAAATTTCAGAATTTGACAATTATTCGCTAGACTGAAGAACCAAACTGATTGGATAAATCGTAGCTGAAAGATGATTTAAAACTGATAACATAAAGTTCAGTAAATAAATCAATATTTAGAACTGAAGAAATCGGTAAGCTGAACTGAAAGAATCTTCATCGACTGAATTATCCCAAACTGAAAGGACATCAGTTTGAACTGAAAATGTCCAGCTGAACTGATCCGCTGATCAGTTAGCTACGACATCAATTGAGTATCAGTCGACAGAGTGACAGTTCGTACAAAAACAGAACAAATGTAACAGAGTAGAACAGTCTAATATTTCGTACCACTTTCAAATAAAGTCAACACCTTGAACTAAACGACGATTCAACGGATATTTGTCATTAAATACATTCAATACGACCGTTGAGATCGAATACTATATATAGCTGATCAACTGATCAGTTGAAAAAAGTTAGTGAACATACTGAACACATTATTGATGATTATCGATCAGTTGCGATATCTGAATATATAAATCGCACACTTACGCTTTTATCTTCATTATATTAATTTGTAGCATTTAGGCTACTTATCAAGAGTGAATCAGTTTTCTGTTGTAAGGAATTTGAAAAACTAAGAGTTTCAATTTGACAGTGTATAAGTTCAACTAAATAAAATTATTACAATATGTTATAATACATCAAAGCTTTTTAGTGAAAAACCTATCTTTGAGGTAGAAGAGGTGACGTAGGAGCATTTGAAGACTCCAAATATCCATAAAATTCGTGTGTTTTAATTGCTTATCTATTCAATTTTTACTCTATTCTACACTGAGTATTCAATCTATATTCAGTCTATTTTCGCACTACTATAAGTTGACTGATTTATATCGACAAACAAGATTTCAGGATCAGTCAAATAAAAAGATTGATTCATACCTTAAAAGATTTCAAAAAGCCCGTGTGTTTATTTAACACCTCTTCTAAATATTCTAATTGTATTAACCGATCCTATCATATATATAATAAAATTCAAGAAGAACATAAAATAGTTTTATTATTGGATCAGACATTTCTAAAATGAAAAACAAAAAAAAAACTATAATTACGTAAAACCAAATTATAACGACTGTTGCTCATTCCTAATCTAGGACACAAGCTACCAAGGGCACTATTTCAATTGTGAATCTAAGGGTCGATATTTAATAATCAGCTAATCTCAAATATATTGATAAATATTCATCTTGTATGATCGGAGTAGCTCTCTGAACAAGGAAGGATAACGCTGTTATAAATATTCATGTTTTTTTCTTAAAATCAATCAAAGTTAAAGCTGTCTAACGATGGACCAAGGATTCTGACACACACACACACACACACACATACACACACACAATCAATTCGTTCACATATACTAGTCAACTGGAGAATTCTACCCACATATGTGTGTGTGTGTATATATATACGTATCGAGCCGTATTACCTCAATCCCTCGGAGGAAAAAATGAGCTATGCTATATTCTCACTGCTTTTAATCAGTTTCGTCACAGCTTTTTCTCTATTCATGAAAAAGAAGATAAAGCATTCTGGCCTTCCTCCAGGTCCTAAAAAACTCCCAATCATAGGCAACCTTCACCAACTTGGAAAATTTCCTCATAAATCTCTAAAAAAATTGTCCAAAATTCATGGAGATTTCATGTTGTTGCATCTAGGATCCGTGCCAACCCTAATCGTGTCTTCTGCAGATACCGCACGAGAAATCTTTAAAGCACATGATCTTGCTTTCTCTGGGAGACCACCCTTGTATGCTGCTAAAAGACTGACTTACAATTCGTCGAGCATATCTTTAGCACCATACGGCGAATACTGGAGAGAAGCAAGAAAAGTCGTAGTTTTGGAACTATTGACTATTAAAAGAGTCCAATCTTTTCAGAAAATAGTGGATCAAGAGTTGGCTGTCATGATCGATAAAGTTACTCACACAAAAAGTCCTGTTGATCTAAGTGCGACAATATTTTCCCTTATCAATAATATTATTCGTCGAGTGGCCTTCGGGACGAGGGGTGATCTTGATCATGGTAAAAGCGATGAAATTAGTGCAAAATTTCAAGAAATATTTCGTGAGACGCAACACTTGTTGGGTGAATTTTATATTGGAGATTACTTTGCATCGATGGCTTGGATTAACAAGTTTAATGGGGTAGACAAGAGGATCAGGAAGAATTTGGAGGATTTCGACATGTTTTTCGACAAAGTGATGGAAGAACACCTGGATTCTAAAAGGGCTAAATCAGATTATGAAGATATTGTTGATGTGTTGCTTGAAATTAAAATGGATACAAATCAAGCAATTATTAAGAACAATGAACACATCAAGGGTATACTCATAGTAAGCTTCTTTTTATTCTCTCATTTTCTATTCGAGGCTTCTTCTTCCATGTTAGTTTTTTTTTATCACTTCTATGATATCTTTTTTTTTTTTTTTTTTACGTTTCATTAAGATTTAATCATTTTGTATTTGGTGACAAAACATTTGATTAAAAGTTTTTTTAAAAATATTTTATAAAATAATTGTTGTTTAGATGCAAGAATGAAGATGAAAAATAATACAAAACGACATCTAATATTTTAAATAGAAAAAAAACTTTTTTTTATATTATTTTTGTTTGAATGATTCGTAATATATTGATTTCAACAAGAATATGTTGAAGTTGAAATATGTTTGAATTTTTTTATTTGTATGTTTTAAAATGTGTATATTTATGTGTTCTTGTTGATTGTTAAAATAATTCTTTTGCTAAGTTCTTTGAAATCATACAAACTTATCACATAATCCGAGTTTTAGGATCTAATTATTGGGAATTGATGGAATGTCACATGGTTATGGTGGACTCGAACCGTCTCCAATAGAACCTCTTATGTGAGTTAAATATTCTTGAGATTATATTTCAATTAGTTATCAAATACTGAATGACACAAGTTTAAAATGCATAAAAATTGATAACATAGATTGAACAATAATTGTAAAGTAACTTACATGAAATAATGAACAGATATGTATGGAGAAGGGGAATGAGGTCCATGGCATGCCATAGACATGAATCTACCTCTTTATTTATTTATTTATTTATTTATTTCCGATAACTAGGCAGAAAAAAATTGGAACAAATAATCTAGAATAAAAAAGAGTAATATATGATATTTCAATTATATAAAACATAATGTAAAATGTTTAGTATAAAAGGTCATTTTGAAAATTATAACTTTGAAATGAGTTAAAATTATCAATTTTCCTAAAATATATCTCTAGATATGGAATAATCCTTACATGAAAATTGGTGTGATGGATAGGAATTTGGACGATATCGGCGGCTTAATTATTTTTGATCATGAAGATATAGGGGTCATTTGATATCTGAAAAATATATATTGTTCTAAATTCCTTACCATGCCCACACCCTTTGGATTTTCATTTAGCACTAAAGATTAATCCATGAGATATGAACATTTCAGGATGTATTCGTTGCTGGAAGCGATACTTCAAGTGCAACCATCATATGGACAATGGCGGAACTGATTAGAAATCCAAGAGTTAAAGAAAAAGCTCAACAAGAAATGAGAAACATATGCAAAGGGAAGTTAAATGTAGAAGAAAACGACCTCAACAAGCTCCCATACCTCAAACTAACCGTAAAAGAGTCGCTCCGGCTCCATCCGCCCGCCCCGTTAATGATCCCTAGAGAAACTATCCAAGATTGTACCATTTCCAACAAATATGAAATCCCTACAAAAACAAGAGTAATTTTCAACGCATCAGCAATTGGAACGGATCCAAATTATTGGAAAAACCCTGATGAATTCTGGCCTGATAGATTTCTAGACAGAGATATTGATTTCCGAGGACAACATTTCGAGCTATTACCCTTTGGTGCTGGAAGAAGGGGTTGCCCCGGAATTAGTTTTGCTATATCGATTGTCGAGCTAACTCTTGCAAATCTTTTGTTTCAGTTTGATTGGGAACTTCCGAAGGGAATTCTAGCGGAGAATATAAGTATGGAAGAACAACCGGGGATCACAATGCATAAGAAAGTTCCTCTTTGCCTAGTTGCTTCACCAGCAAAATTAGGCTAATTTATTTTTTATATATTTCCTACGCATGCCTTTTTCCTTATCAAAAAGCCCATGTATCTATTATATATATATTGTATGTATACAGATATATAAAGCCAAATAAATAAATAAAAATATGGATTTCGATACTAAATGCGACTGAAATTTGTCTTACGTTGGACATTCAAGGCAAGTAACATACTATTTTTAAATCTAGCAATATTTATCCGATTTTGGTATATTAACTTTGCTGTATCACTTGGTAATGGAGATATCCCAAAACTAGCTAGAAAAATTATCTTGCTAAACAAAATATAGATCATAAAATAAAATCTGATTCAAATATGGAGATGTTGAATCGATGTGAATATAATATAGGCGTTGGGCGGCGTGTAGCTAAAATAAATATAGGAAAATTTGTATTTTTAGTTCTTATATGTTTGTGGCTTAGCGATTTTGATCATATATATATATGTGTTATCAAATTTCAATCTTATTACTATATCTTCTAATTTTTTCGAATTTAATTTAATTTAGTCAATTTCATTATGAATGCTGATGTTACACTATACACATGAGCACCTTGCGCTTCTCCTCCATTCCATCGGCTGATCAATTCCTTTTGCCCCTAATTTAGGAATTGCCTCCTCCGAATTCATTCATCCGCTAATTCAAATTAGAACTTGAGCGTGCGACTAACCAGCTAGCCTTTTCTCCTTCTCTCATTTCCTTTCCCATGCCACCATTTCCCGGCTTGAATGCCAAACACTAATGGAAACAAGATCGCCGAAAGTGTCGTAGAAGATGATGATGTTTTTCAGCATAAACACAGTGCATTCTTACAGTACATTTTTATTATAACTCAACAAAAATCTTTCTCTGAATTTCAACATTTATGGTGATGCCCAATAGTTTTTTTAAAAAATTCAAAAATCACAAATTTTGAAATAAAAAATTTTTGATTGTCAATATTATATCGGTTCGGCTTTTTAATAATTAAATCGATTAAATCAGTTTTAATAATTCTTTAACTGAATAGACTGAAAGCATGTCATAGAGTGCTAGCACCCGTGGGCTTTGGCATGCATGCATGTTGGAAAATCTGATATGAATAACAGAAATCCCGATCAGTCGTAGCAAGAAATCAACTCCAAAATTCACCAAATAATAATAGATTGAAACATGCCGAAACACTTTAACTAAAGAATATTTTCGCCTCCTCAAACATAATACCTCGATGCAAGATCAACAACCAAACACTACCCAGAATATAACGATCTCGTCTTACTTGCGAGTTGTGTGGTTCGGAGCAAGACTTCCTTCAATGTCTCACTTTTTTTGTCACAACAGTGGCAAAGAAACAATGATATAAATTGAGGAAATTATTTTGACCGTGGCAGGATGAAGACAAACAATTTTAAAGGACTATCTGGCTTGAGGAGTACTACGTGAATTTGTGATTCAAGAATTGTGAGAAAGCTTCCGCAACTGAGAAATGAAGAATAGAAAGAACCAAATATTAAAGTGTGCGTGTTATATTGTATATTAATTTGCTTCACTCAGCGTTGTATATGTACATGTATTTTCACACATGAATTCCAACGGTAAGACCTAAATTAAAATAGTAGTAAATTCTCATTGAAAATGAATTGAGAGCTACCGTTCACAAAATAAAGAAATAGTAATCTTTCGTTGAAATATTAAAATATATATCAACAATCCCCACACATTTGAAAGAAAATTTTATATGCTCTGTGTAAAGACCAGAGATGAAATGCATAAGTGATCTTTGGGACTATTGTGAGAACCCGAATTTCCAGCAGTAGTTAGCATTTTTCAGTAGCTAGCAATATCCAGCAGCAATACAAAATTTCAGCAGAGCAAACAATTCCAGCAGCAACCATTATTTTAGAAGTTGGTATTTTCCAGCAGATAGAATCCAGCAGCAGAAGAGTTCAGTAGCGCGAGATTCCAGCAGACAGCTACTGATTCTGCTTATGACTTGTAACTGAAATATTTAACATGAAATAAAAGTTGTTAAAGGCTGTTAATAGTAGATTATGGTCATTAATTGAGAAGCTAACAGTCAGAATTTGACTTATAAATAACACCTCAAGTATCTGAATTTGTTGTTACACAAGTCTTGAGTTATCACTTGAAATTTGAGCTAAGAGAGTGTATTTTTCGAGCTGTAAAATCCAGTAGAAAGCACCACCACACACACACACACACACATATACACACACAACCCCCCACCACCAGTCACAAATACAGAGAGTTGAGCTTATAGAATAACTGAGTGGGTCTTTGCACAAAGACGTAAAACAATGTGTATGTAGTCTTTGACACACAGACGTTAAAAAAATGTTGGCTGAAAGGTGCTGCCTTCAGTCTAGGCTAGAAGTTCAGATTAGACAGTAGTGTAAGTTCTAAGCTGAGTGGGTTTGTACAAGTCTTTGTATAAATAAAAGTCTTTTAGTGAATCCTACCCGAGGTGGTAGAAGGGGTGACGTAGGAGCAGTTGAAGTCTCCGAACATACATAAACATATCTTGTGTATTTAACTGTTTAACTTTTGTTTTCAAACTGATTTGATCAGTTCGAGCAGTTATCAGTTCAGTTTCCACCATAACTGAACTGATATATGCAAGAACTGATCCCTCGCTTTTCGGTTACTCAGTTTACACAAGTTAAAAAACTTTCAAATTTAACAACTTTCTTAACGAAGAATTACTTCGAGTATTTTTCGATTGGTTTAATACAAAAATCGATTTAATTCATAGGTGTATACATTCTTAGAACATGAGCTATTGAAGCTCACGAAGAATATTGTGTTTGAAGCACCTTCGCAGGTGTTGGAACCGATCTTTCAACATATAAATTGAATAGTACCTCCACTAGTTGAAAAAATGACTTGTCATTACCCAGTAGTATCTCACTTGTAATATGAACGTGAGGTTATCATGTGTAATTAGTGATTAAAATTAATAAGTATTAGCCCTAGAATAATTAATTAAAATACAAATCAACTAAATGGATTATAAATCGTATAATTTTAAAAATAAAGTAAATTTTAAATTTTAGAAAACCGAAAACCGAAGTGAAAATTTAATGAAATGACATCATCGATGTAGAAATTTAAATGTATTTTATATTTTCAAGGGTCATAGATTAAAATTTTAATTTTAATAAGAATGGGAATAGGACGTAATAATAGAGCGAATCTTGAAATTAATTTTTAATTTAGTGGATATATACATTAATAATAATAAGTACTACCTTCTATTGCATATTTTTTTTTTGACGAAAAATTAATGAACAAGTCTGTTTATATTTATATTTATTTATTTCGACCTATTTCGGGGAGTCTGCCACTCCCATAGGTTGTGTTGGACCATTTTATTTATGGTGATTGGAACCAAATTGAATTCTGGAGGTAAACTGAACTTAGTAGTCTAACTGATTAATAACCTAACTGATAAATCAATATGAAAAATATCGTGAGCTAAACTGTCGACTGATTTAGATCCACCGAAAATCTATCATTCATGATAAAATCTTTTCACTTTCTGGTAAATCAGTGATTAAGGATCAAAGTCAACTGACAAAGCATTCCATTTTACTGATCAATGATTAAGGTTCAGATATGCAAATTCTGCATATATCGGAAATGACGATGACCTGGCAACAAGGACATCCACAATCATGAACGGATATATTTGGAACAGGTTACCGTTGCTAATTGAAGGTATAAATAGATCAGTTGACTTGAATCAATATATGGTTCCAACTCTCAATCATACGAATAAAACTGATAATCTCCCGATTAAGCTTATAAAGCCCAACTGTAAATTCATTAGAATCAAAATCAAATACTATGTAATCAGAAGTTTCCGACTTGATTTCAATGGTCTCTGGATTGATATATGGAATGAGTCACTAGACCTTCTCATCATCACTCTCACTTTTATATGTCTCTAAAATTGATCGTTCTGAGTCTGGATCAGCCCATTTGCTCATACTCTCTTCATCAACCAACACTTTCTGGTCCTTTTTCTAGTAACATATTTTCTCGTCTTTGAACCATCTTCTCTCAAATGGTTTTTTATTGTCTTTCTTCGGCTGTTGCAATCTGCAATGAAATGACCTTGCTTTCCACAATTTAAGCAAGTTTGATTATCATCATATAGATCTTTTTAACGATATGAACTGAATTTAGACTGGTTTTTCTTAATAAATTTTCCAAATTTTGTAACAAATAAATACGTAACAACATTGCTTAGCTGTTCAGCATATTTTCTGCTAAAAGCTTCTTCATTGGCGGTTGGAATTCAGGCTATGGTGGCTAAATCTTTGGTTAGTTGTGAAGTGAATGACTCCTCTTCTATCCGGATCTACAGCTCAAACTCATAGGCTTTAAGATGAGCAAACAATTTGTGAAACTCAAGTTTTTTTAGATCCTTGGGCTTGAGTTTGTTAAGATCCTTGGACTCTCTCATAGCCACCGTCTTTACATCACATTCTATGTGCATTACTCTCATAAACTTCAAAGTAATTTTGAGGTTAGAATATTTTTTACCAAGAGAATTCAATTCATTAGTGATGCTACAAAACTGTTAATCAAACTCATTAAGAGTCTCGTCGGGTTTTTTCTTGGTATTATCGAACTTCGAGATTGCAACAGTCAACTAGTTCTCCTTGGTTTGGTTGTTGTCTTCACAAAGTTGGGTCAGCTTCTCCCATATTTCTTTAATTGTTGAGGAATTTTTTATTTTGCCCAAATGTTCTAGTTCAGGGACTTATTAACGATGTCTTTGGCCACACTGTCAAGGTATGTTTTCTTTTTGTCATCTGCAGTCCATTCAGACGGTGCTTTTCATCCATCTGTGGTTCATCCTCGATCTCTGAAACTATTGTACGGGCTTTCAAGATCTTGATTAGACCTTCAATTATGACATACCACATGTCATCGTCTTGGGCTCCTAAATGTGTCTGCATACGTATTTTTCAATCATCATAGTCTTGCTTAAAAAAATTTGAATCTTGTTAATATATGTCATTTTAAAATGTAGCTATCAGAGTTCAAGAAAAACCCGCTCAGATACTACTTGCTCGGATTATATTAGAATTTAGAGCGGGTGAATAAACTCTTTTAAGATTTTCTAAACTTAGAACTGTTCTTAACAAATTTTAGGTTGTTAAGGGATATTATTGAACACCTATTTTTGTTGTACAACTGAAAAATGAGTAAGTTTGTAAACGATCCAGCTTGACCAGTGATGAACTATATAAAGAAATTTGGTTATTAACAAGAAATTTCTTGAAAAAATATTTGCAAGAATGTAAAGTGATTATGCAACGGTTCGAGCCACTGTTTACTCTTTTTTTCACTTAGGAAGATTTCCACTAAAAGATTTTGGTTTTACAACGTCTTGTAGCAAACTACTTCAACTAGGACTTATCACTGCCTAAGATGAAACTCTTGGTGATCACTTTACAAATCTAGATATTTAAAACCTCGATTCACCAGAAAATAATACAATATCCCAACGGTCAATCTTGAGGGCTTAAGTTGTTGGTGTAGCACAAAACAATTGAAACGTCCCTTACTTTAATTTTAAAATCCTACTAATTTTTTTTGTAACATATAAAATCGAACCACTTATTTAAAATAACTCAGCATTTAAAAATCTTAAATGCATAATAATCCATAAAATGTCAACCATCAAAATCATACGTCAACCTTTAAAATTCTCCAAAACTAAACTTCAAAATAAAGCATAAAATCTTTAAATAAATAATCCTTAAAATATTTACGTAAACTTTAAAATACTAAGAAAATGCGGAAAATAAATGTCCCTCGGAAGTGTACTGTCGGACTCGATCCACTCAAGCGTCAGCGCCTCCCTCAATATCATCCTCACCTGCAATCATCCAAACCTAGTGAGTCTAATGACTCAGCACATTCTAACCATACGTAACAAATAATACATATATAGACGCATGCATAAAAATCATACTTTTATTTAAAATAAGCTAGCATAAATTTGTAAGCGTAAATAAATCATAAACCATTAAATCGTAAAGCTTTCCATCATCGTATATCATTTTTTGTGAAGTTTGATTCTTGAATGTGACTAGCTTTAATCATATCATCATGCGGTCGACTGATCAATCATAGCTCACCAATGTACATGAGGGTGGGCGTAAGTAACTTTCGTCACTGGGCCTCGGCCAAAAGTGGAAATACGATCGTCGGGCTTTCTCTGGAGCCTTCTCCTGTAAACGGGCTCTCTCTGGGGCCTTCTCCCTCAAGATATCCCCAATCATATCATATCATAATTGTCACAGTCAATTCACATCCTTCAAAATATTTTCCTCTCCTTTTATCTATAACATATCGTATCCTTCAAAACTCATAAAATAGCATTTTTCATGAAAAATCGTACAACTTTAGCATATATCGTAAAATATCATATTTTCATCATAAATGTTTTAAAATATCATTTAGCATGTACTATGATTCTTCGGGACACTTCCAGACCCTTCGTACTACCCGGGACGAAAAATGACCATTTTACCCTTGGACTCCAAAATTCCTGATTTTGACTTTTTCTCGCTTATATTGACTTCAGTTTATCCCAAATCATCATATAAGCTTAAATTTGACTTCTAATATTTTTCTTAGACATAAATCCGAGCCTTTCGATTTAATTACTTAATAACTAAATCGTGAAGCGTTTTAAACCCAAATTAATTCGAAACTTAATATTTTCTTTCCAAACTTTAAACATAAGCTTTTTTATACCTAATCTACCCGCGTGAGCCACGAACCACACCCTGGGAACCACGATTTGAGCCGTTGTTCATGCTAAGCCATAGCTGAGCCCTTCACAACTTAGAACCCATCGCGCCTAGTCAAATCCCCGAGCCACCTACGAGCCACTTCTGGCCATACCTTGACCAGCAGTGGCCTACTCTTTTGGACCCCTCTGAACCACGCCTAGACTGGCGCAGCCAGCCAGGACCAGCCATGTGCACACCATCATCATCACGCGAAGCTTACGGCTCTTCTCCCTCGAACCAACGGACCACCTGCGCTTAGCCACTCGTACCCTCACCCTTAGCCACCCCTTCTAGACCGCTAAGAACCCATTATAAATCATAACACGACTCATATACGTATAGAAACATCACAACTTTGAAGAATATACGTCTAACATTAAATAATTTGATCTAAATAATTTTTCATGCTTAAAAACATAAATCATACATATTATGGATTGAATGGTGCACAAAGAAGGTTAAGAAGCGTGCTTTTGCGTTTAAAACGCTCGAATATTCGATCGTTGGCGTGGGTTGCGAAGAAGGACGAACGAGCGACGAAAATCCTTGAACTTTGCTCTCCAATTTTTCGAAAATTTGTGTATTTGTGGTGTGTGAATTGGGCGGCTGCTATGAGACTTTAGAACCCTAGGTTTGCTATTTAATTTTTTTCGAATTTTAGGTGTTAACATGTTAGGGTTTTAGGCTTTTAAGTTTAGGAGTAATTAGGCCCACTAATCTTAGGTAAATTAAGCTCATTAAGATCTATTTAATTGAAAAATAAAATTTTATAAAAATTTGTTTTCAAAAATAATAATTTTTGGGACTTTAAAAGTCCTTCGTTTGCCTAAAAACCGGCTTCTCGGATAAAATCGAGCCCACCTCGTAAAATAATTTGGACACCAAAATTTTTAGAAAACTTTAATCATATTTGATCTTATTATCGAGCCTTAAAAACATTTATCGAAAAATATTTTCATCTTGATCGTCTCCGATCTATTTTCCCCAGCTTATTATCGAATGTCTGGATAAAATATTTAATTTTCATGAAATCGTGCAATTAAACCTTCAATCATATATTATGTATCATTTAAGCATTTAAAATCAATTAAATAAAAAAATTAAGTAATTTAAATAATTTGCATGCATGCGGTTTACGTGGACTGATTTTTGGACGTTACAACAATTCTTGATGATCTGGTATAAACGGATAAGAGTGTGATAAGTGAGCAGCTTGAGATTGAAAGCTTGAGTGTGCTCGAATGTCTTAGAAAATATGCAGGCTTCAGATAAATTTGTTGATTCATAGTTATTTGGATGTCTTTTTATCTTTGAAATCTACATATATATAGTTGAAAATCTCCAACGGTCGGATTTAATTTTCAACGATCATCTGTACAATTGCCTAACAGAATAGAAATGTCACTTTCAATCGCCCTACCTATCACTAAATGTTCATTAATGTTCCTTGTGTTTTTGCGACTTTAATTTTCTTGCTTTTAAAAAAGCTGACAAATTCTATCATTCAGGAGTTTATAAGAAATTGTGTAATCATTGTAAAGATTTCAGTCGTTTCATGGCTTGACTTGTAGTATCCTTTGTGAAATTACTCGATTTTGATCGGTTGCAGCGTTTGGACTTTCAACCGTTTGAACACGTGTACTCTAAAATGACTTTCATCCGGCTAGTTTGACAAATGATTTCATGTAGCTAAAGTTCAGACAATCTGCGGCTTGACTTTCTTGTGAGAATGACTTGAACTTCTGATGTTTTTGTCTGGTGTTGTCTCAGTCTTTTGAGATCGGTCTAACCATTACCATGCAGCTAGTATTGTCTCCAATAGAGACAGTTTTACCTATTAAGATCCGATATCACTCTTTTACAGTCTACATGGCCAATAAGATACAACGACGTAAGGATACAATCTTGTCCATTAAGATCTGACATCCCTCTTTTACGGCCCACATAGCCAAAATGATCAAACAGCGCAGCGACAATAACATGACGCACAAGGGCCTTTAACGGGAGGCCAATCATCCTAGTATTTCTCTAATCCTTGCACATTTAACCTAACAATTCATCTAAGAACCATATAAATATGCTTCTTGGGAGATTCGAACACATGACCTCACTTTGATGCCAGTTGTTAGGATTAATCATTTACCATTAGCCCAAAAGCTATATATGTTATCCACTGTGCAACTTTTTTTCATTATACTTGTGACAGCGTGAAGCCTAGTACTAAGCGATAGGTGGACATGAGAGGTTGCGCTGATGTGGGTGCCAATTATCGGACTATTAGGCAATTGAATCTGAGAACATCTTTGGGTCGTGCCGCACACTGGTGATATCTCAGTTCTCATATCAGTCTTACCATTACCATGCCGCTGATATTGTGCCCGGCAGAGATAGTCTTACCCATTAAATCAGACGTCCCTCTTTTTACTATCCACATGGTCAACTAGATCAAATGGTGTAGCTTTAACAACATGACGCAAGAGAGCAGTTCCCAAGAGTTCAACCATCATAATACTTATATCAACTGTTGGTACAATAATTGTCCCTGTTTGGTAAAACGATCGAACCGTGGTGTTTGAGCTGTTGTGCAGTTTAAAAGATTTGAGTTGCACCCTTACCACCTGCTATAGCTTTTGGTAAAGCGGCAAGCGCTCGGTCCTATAATTGATATCAGAACCAATGTTATGGGTTCGATTCCCATTGATTGCAAGGAGTACAATTATTGAAAGAGAGATTGTTGGGTGCAATAATTGTCCCTACTTGGTAGAGTGATCAAACCGTGGTGCTTGAAATACTGTGCGATTTAAAAGATTTGAGTTGCACCATTACCACCAGCTACGTTTTTGATAAAGCGGCAAGTGTTCGGTCCTACATTAACCTTGCACACTTAAAAAAATAATTAGTAAAGAGAATTAAGGTTAATTTTGAAAATTAAATATATTTTACATATTTATTTCTACTTCATAAAACATAAGTTCGAAATTTCAGATATAGTGAGTGTTTGAACCTCTTAAAACAATGATTTTTAGATGCTATTTAATTTGAATAAATATTTTGAAAATTAGTAAAAAAAAACCATTTTGAAAATGAGTAAAAGTCATTTTGGAACACAAGCTATTGATAAATTATCAAATTGATATATGAACTATTAAAAATAATTTAATTGGTATATGATCAAGCTATAAAGTCAATTTTACGTTTTACTTAAAATTATTTGTAACTCTTGTATTATTATTGAATTCAACTAGATACAATTTTTCTTTTCAAAATTATTGTATTGATTAAATTATAAAAAGAAATTTATATTTATTTAAAAATTATATTATAATAGATATATCATACTCATTATATAAGCATGTTATAAATATTAATTAAAACACACACATATATACATCAATAAATTATAAATTCGAAAATAATATATATGTAATTTAATATAATAAATATAAATCTATTTCTAAAATTTTAATCAATAAAATAATCTTGAAAAGTAATATTCGTATTTAGAAAGAAGATATTGAACTTAATGCAAACTAAACAAAGTGTAAAATTGATTTTCTAGTTTGATCATTTACCAATTAAGCTATTTTCAATTGATTATGCATTAATTTGATCATTTATCTTCGAATACCGAAATAACTCTTTTGAAAATCATTAATATGGAAAATCATTAAACTAAAATTTGAAAAGTTTATTTGAATTTATTGAAAGTAATTTTTCTTGTGCAGATTTATATGAGGAAAAAAAAAGTTTACCACCATTTGTTTTATTTGTGAAACTTCTGAGAAAAAGCCAGTAGCGGTGAAATCGCATGTGACTCCCCCACTTCCTTTCGACAAATCCATGTACTCTCCACTCTCCACTCTCCACCAACTAGTGCTTCTATCGTTTCACATACAAAAGCGCAAGTTCTGTGCAACAAGGTAAAGAAATTTCTATTTTCAAAGAAAAAGAGAGAACAAGATTTTGGCCTCTTCTTTTTCTTGTTTGTTTTTTCTTATGTTTCTGTGTTTTGGCAGAAGTTTTGTAATTCAATCTATTGGGTTTATCTTTTTATTGGATTTTCGTTGAGTTCCTGCGTGATTTCCGTATAAATTTTTGTTCTTTATGCCTCTGTTGTTCTTTTTCTAGTAATGTGGGAAATTTCAACTTTTATTGGATACTCAAGAAGTGAAAAGGAGTAGTCTTTGTAGTGTTTTGATTGCAGTTTTGTTCTAACGAATTTTGATCCCATATCAATTCAAAAGGAATATATGATTCGGCAAATCCCTAAATCAAGTTCTTAGACGTTCAAGTTCCACTATCTCATGCTTTCTAAGTATGTTAACATCATTTTAATTGCACGATACTAATCTTATCTTCGATCTAGATAATCATTTTTTGTTCGATTCGTTCTTGCTCGTACTGTTCGTCGTATAGTTAGTTAGCTACAACAACTGACTTCATGCTACTTGTATTGTTTTCCGGGCTATTCCATTTCATCCCCGTTGTCCGAACATTCTTTTATTTAAAAGCTTCATTGCATGTCATATAAGGTTTCATGTTATTCACATTATGGTCTTAAAAGTTCTGTTAAATCATGTGAGAAAATTCAATCTTACTGATTTTACATTTTCCTTTGGTTTCTTGCTGGTAATTAGAGTAAAAAACGTGAGCTCTATTTTATGTGAGGAATTCCCGATTGATATCAAAATTTGGGTTCAAATGCGCAAATGTATTCTGATGTTCAACAGAGAAGGGCTGACTAATTTATATATTTTATGGTTCAATCATGTTTCATTATGGATGAAATGCTCCGTAATAATGTTCACTTTTGTTATTGTTTTTACTTTTCAGTTGGGATTTGGTTTATGGCTTAGCATTGTATTTGGGGAGTTAATAGCTCTATTTCTTCAGCATGATTGCTGACAGAAATATGATTTTATAATTTTATTTTTTTAAGATTCATATTAATTTATTATGAAGTATTTGAACCATGGTTGTCAAAACATGGATGCATGTGATTCAAGAAGTGGAAGCTAATTAGATAAGTTTTATCCAAGACCTAAACTCATATTAGACCAAAACTCCAATACCTTGTACTTGAAACAACATGATCAGCATCATCAGAACATTGATGATTGTGGTTTCTTCTTTTGATGTTTCTGATTAACCGTGTCGTACTGATGTTTTCTTTAGGCAAAGCTAGCTACAAAAGTCACTTCAAAATGTGGCCCTTGTTGCCTTGGCTGCTAAGCATGAAAATGTTGTTCCGTAAAATTTTATTTTGTTCCTTTCATAACGATCTACTTCTATAGGTTCAAGAGCTCATGGGTGCCAAGAGTTCAAAGAGATCGATTTCTGGTCGGTATACATCTTATGTATCCAGTTCAAATTCATTGACACATCGAAGATGTCAACATACTTCACATGCTCAACCGGGTCACAGCTACGAATATCCAAATTCAACCTACGGCGGTCCACCACCCCATGAATCTAAAGGAAATCCGGGGAAGTACTTGAGAATAGATGACAACTACAGCAACTTAGATCAGGTAGAACTATGCTGTTAAAATCCCCGTACTAACATAAAATGTTGTGACATTGCTGGTTTGAGAATTTGAATTATTTTCTATTGTTGAGATATGAAACTATCTGTTGCATCATCCAGCCATTAGAATGTTGAGTTCTGTAGGTCACTGAGGCCTTAGCACGTGCGGGTCTGGAATCCTCTAATTTAATCATTGGTATTGATTTCACCAAGAGCAATGAGTGGACAGGTATGTCATTTGTGCCAAAAAAAAATGCTTTTGAAGAATTTACAATGCAGTGTAATTGAAATTCTTTAATTTCAGGTGCGAAATCATTTCACCGGAGAAGTTTACATCACATTGCAGATGAGCAAAATCCTTATGAAGAAGCCATATCAATAATTGGAAGAACACTGTCCAAATTTGATGAAGATAATTTAATTCCTTGTTTTGGTTTCGGAGATGGTGTTTTTCTTTTCAGAACTCTTTTCTTTAACTCTTTTATCACTCAAGAAAATGGAGAACTTACCATTCTTAACATTGACAGCTTCAACACATGACCAAGAAGTATTCAGCTTCTTTCCTGATGGAAGATTTTGTGATGGTTTTGAGGAAGTGTTGACTCGATATAGAGAACTAGTTCCTCAGTTACGACTAGCAGGTTTGAGTTCAATTTCAGCCTTTTTTATTCATGTGCTCGTCTTGGCTGCTCATTTTAAGTTGTCATCTTGTCTCTGTAGGACCAACATCATTTGCTCCTGTCATTGAAATGGCTATAAGTATTGTAGAGCAAAGTGGCGGCCAATACCACGTTTTACTGATTATAGCTGATGGACAGGTAGCATATTATGTAGGACAAGATCAAGTGTGTAATTTGATTCTCCGAGACTTCATACATACGCTTATTTGTGTCTATTTTATGCAAGTGTCTAGTTACGAAATCTGAATGTTTCTACACCTGATATCCATTAATCTCCAGACGTAACTGCCATTGAGATGTAGATGGCTCACCTTGTAAATCTTTATTTTTCAAGGTTATTTGATTTACAGGTCACAAGAAGTGTTGATACTGATCATGGACAATTAAGTCCTCAAGAAAAGAAAACTGTGGATGCAATAGTCAAAGCAAGGTACTTTCATCCATGTCTATGGTTCGGTGTCAGATAAATATTTGCTTGTAACTTCTGTGCTAAAATTGTGATCTAAAACTAGCCATTTTTCAACATCCTATTGTTCGACTGCAGTAAGTACCCGTTGTCCATTATATTAGTGGGAGTTGGTGATGGGCCATGGGATATGATGAAAGAATTTGATGATAATATTCCTGCTCGAGCATTTGACAATTTCCAGGCTAGTTACTTCACCCCATCTCATTATTTCTTGGTTACAAGTGGAAAATAAAGATATATGTGGCTAAGACCTTAGTCTGATCCCCTCTCATTTCTTGCCTATTTTCTAGTTCGTAAACTTCACAGAAATAATGTCGAAAAACATGGAGCCATCCAGAAAAGAGACCGCGTTTTCACTTGCTGCCTTAATGGAAATACCTTCACAGTATAAAGCCACTCTGGAGCTGAACATTCTTGGGTAAATTGTTTAGCCCGAGTCAATTGCTTTCTTCATTTACTTCCTCTTTCATGGGAATTTATTCATGTTGCAATCTTCTATTTTTCTTTAACTTTTCTGGTTCAGTGCTTCTCGAGTCAAGGATGCAGATAGGGTTCCTCTCCCTCCTCCTCTCTATGGGACAGCTGATTTTGCCGCATCTAAGCCATCTCGTTCTAGTAGTTTCCAACCAAGTGCACCTTCTTCTACTGGGAATGTTTCAGTTGCTAGTTCCAGCCAATCTATGAACAACACTTCGGATAACCATGTAATATGCTTCTTATTTTCTCTAACCAAAAGGATTTTAAACTGCTCTTTACTCTGTTGTTAGTTACCTGCTCTTGTATCATTGTCACTCTTCATAATTTTTCCTCTTATTCGATGGGCACATTTAGAAAGTAGATCACAGTTCTTGAATGGCTGAAACATTCTGGCTGGGGGAATTTTTTGTCTTGTATTCGTAGCCAAAATCTATTAATTTGGATAGAAACATTTTTTGACATGTTATCCTCTCGTTCGCAATCCATGACTTTGACTCATATATTTGTGGAACAAAAATCTTGCTTTCATAATCTGAAAATGGACGATTTTGCCTGCTTGAGAAATTCTATAATCCAAATACAATTATATAGAATATTTTCTCATCATTTCTTGTCGACCTTTGACAGCTTTGCCCCATCTGCATTACCGACCCAAAGGATATGGCCTTTGGCTGTGGACACCAGGTATTAAAAAACTGCTCGTATACTCATTACTAACATTGAGAACTAAATTAACTAAATTCTTCGACTCCACATTCGTTCTTCGGTCTCGCCCTATCGCTCCTCTCTTGTCGTCAACAGACATGCTGTGAATGCGCACAAGACCTTTCGTCATGCCCAATCTGCCGACAACCCATTGAGACGAGGATAAAGCTCTACTAGATATAGCTCTCTCTGTGTAAATTCTTCAATCGCTTTTAATCAATCCTTGTACTTGTAATATTACAGCTTCATGATCTGGATAGTCGTTTTCAATCAAACATTCTCTTGAAGCGTTCTATCTTATTTTTCTCACAAATAAGAAGTAATACATCCCTTGTGGAACTTGTATCTAACATTAATTATGGAATTGGATTTTACGTTGTTTAATGAATTCTTGCCTGCCTTACATACTTCAACTTTGCCTCCTGTTTCTTCCAGATTGATTCTTGATTCCCCAAAAGAATGACGACTATTTATATAATCATATCAATTCGATTGTGATGATACCAAAAATTTTGTGTATCCTAGAGTTCGGTCTGGTGAGCCAAATACTCCAATGTTCCTTGCAGTTTTAATGCTATCCGAGCAGAGGCGTTTTGGTCATGAGGTGACCGACCTGAATATGGCCGAGCTAATTGTGTTCCGGCTGAATCCTACGTGGATGAACAAACGTTAGAGGGTAACATGCTTGTTTTTGGTGTAGTCTCTTTGATGTTTAAGTCAGTTCGGTGATCAAACTTAAGAATTTAAATATAATAGTGTTCGTGTAAACAATGAGTGAATGAATCAAAGTTCAAAGAGTACTTGGTATTTTAGGGTTGAAACTATGTACATTATATGATAAGAATTCTAATATAAGTGGTTTTTAAAAGGGTAAATTACTCTGAATATTAAATTTTGTTGATATTTCTTATCTCATAAATTAAATAAAATATCCATGCCTTTTGGGATTTTTCTTTATCACGAAAGACTTGTTCAAAAATTTTATTAAAAAAGGACTTTATTCATTTTCGTTTAGATATCTATCCGATACCGAGAGCTCTTAATACGAGTGCTCGGTAACTCTGTGTTCGGCTATTTAATAACAGTGTGCTAGGATGTCTAGGCTTTACTTGGCAGAAATATTCTCGAGAAGAGAGACATGAGCCGCGCCCAGCGTAGGTTATTGGACCTTCTACCCTGGGCCTAATGGTATTTAACATGGACCCTTCACTTTGATTAATGGGCTACATCACTTATCAGGTTGGTTTAATTCGGATATGGGTTGTATTTTAGGCCAATTATTTGATCAAAACCTTGATCCGTGTGATTTTATCTACATCAATAGATGCACATGTGGATGACCATGATCTTGCGTCAGTTTAGCTTCTTGAGGTAATGACTCTAACTAGTAACTCCCACTTAAATTTATATCATACGATTATTTTGATCGTCTATCCATGATTGCTTGTTCTCAGCTATAAATACACGACCTTTCTCGTCATTTTCACGTTTTTTCACTATCTTGTTGTGACTCTGTCAATTTGTCTTATTGTTTCCGACCAACAAACTTTTGTGCTCAGACCTATTGCTTTTTATCTTAGTAAGTTATTTGTGTTTTCTAAAATGTCTAGCTCTAACCTCGAGCTGTCAGTGAGATAGCTAAGTTTTCGTATGCTTCCCCTTCTCCCGATCAGACCATCGGTCCGAGTCAGGAGACTCCCAATTAGAAGCACCTTAGGTTGACCAAGGCCTTAGAAGCTGAACTGTCTGGGGCTAGTCCGAAGTGGTACGAGGTGGCTGGGTCCACCTCGACCATATTCTAGCTGACACTTTCAAGGAGAGAGCGGGAATACCTGAGGGTTTCGAGCTGGCTATGCCCAGGCTGAGTGATCGAGCCCACAATCCCCCTCTTGAGTACCATATATACATTCTACAAAGATCAAGTACACATAGGTGTTAGGTTTCCCGTCCCTATGGTAATTGATGGATCGGTTCTGACACCTGTGAGGGTGCTTCAAACACAATATTCTCAATGAGCTTCAATAGCTCGTGTTCTAATAATGTAAACACCGATGAATTAAATCCAGTTTTGTTTTAAACCAAGCGGAAGACACTCGAAATAATCTTTCATTAAGAAAGCTGACTAATTTGAAAGCCTTTTAACTTGTGTAAAATGAATAACTGAAATAAGATAAATATGTCCTTGCATATATCCGTTCAGTTATGGTGAAAACTGAACTGATAACAGCTCGAACTAATCAAATCAATTTGAAAACGATAGTTAATCAGTTAAGTACACAAGATATGTTTATGGATGTTCGGATACTTCAACTACTACTACGTCATCTCTTCTACCACCTCGGGTAGGATCCACTAGAAGACTTTGATTTATACAAGATCTTGTATAAACTCACTCAGCTTAGGACTTACCCTATTGCCTAACTGAACTCCTAGTCTAGACTGAAGGCTACACCTTCCACCCAACACTTATTTAGCGTCTATGTGTTAAAGACTACATAACAAGCTTAACGTCTTTATGCAAGACTCACTCAGCTATTCAATAAGCTTTTTTTTTTTTTATATGTGAGTGATTGTGTGTGTGAGTGTGTGAGAACTGATACGAAAGTGTTCTCACACACTGAGGGAAGAGTGCTTCTAATCTAAGCTGATAACACTTTGAAGTGTTCCCTCAAATCCTACAATCAGTTTGAAGATCAGTCAAAAAATATTCAGTCACAAACTGATATAATTCCAACTGTAGCAGAAGAATCTGGTCAGTTACGAACTGAACCAGAAATGCAAATAATTCAAGCAGATCCAAATTACAAATGGAGCATAAATCATCCTCAAAAATTGATATTAGGTAATCCATCTGATCCGGTGAAAACAAGAAATCAGATGTTGAATTTGTTTATTCATTCTGCCTTCATCACAACTGGAACCCAAGAAAACTGAAGAAGCTCTAACTGATCCTAGTTGGATCATTGCTATGCAAGAAGAGTTTAATCAATTCACACATAATAATGTCTGAACATCAGTTCCAAGACCCTTTTCGAAATCTATTATAGGTACCAAATGGGTATACCAGAATAAACTGAACGAAGACGGTTCAGTTGTTCACAATAAAGCACGGCTGATCGCACAAGGATACAGGCAAGAGGAATGAATTGATTATGGCGAGACCTATACTCTAGTTTTTAGACTGAAAGCAATTAGAGTATTCCTAGCCTACACATCCTACAAAAATTTCAAAGTATATCAGATGGATGTCAAAAGCGCATTTCTAAATGGTCAGCTGCAAGAAGAAGTGTATGTAGAACAACCTCCAAGTTTTGTTAACTACTTACTCCCTAATCATGTTTATCATCTCAATAAAGCATTATATTGTCTGAAACAAGCTCCTCGAGCTTAGTATGAGACCTTATCAAAGTTCTTGGTCGATCATGAGTTCATAATGAGAACAGTTGACAAAACACTGTTCAAATTCACCAAGAAAGATCATTTATTAATAGTCCAAATCTATGTTGACGATATCATATTTGGGTCAACTAACCTCAAATTATGTGATAAGTTTGCTAAGCTGATGCAGGAGAAATTCGAGAGGCGTATGATGGGTGAACTGACATTTTTCTTAGGCTTGCAAGTGAAGCAACTGGAAACTGGTATCTTTATCAGTCAAACCAAATATACGAATAAATTGCTAAAGAAATTTGGCATGAAAACATGTTTAGCTACATGCACTCCCATGAGCTCATCAACTAAATTAGATAAAGATGAATGGAGAATATCAGTTGAGATCGCACTATACAGAAGTTTAATGGGCTCTCTATTGTACCTAACGGCTAATCGTTATGATATTAAGTTTGTTGTCTGTTTATGTGCTAGATTTCAAGCTAATCCTAAACAATCACATTTCCTAGCTACCAAACGTATATTCATATATCTAAAAGACACAAAAAATGTGGGCTTATCGTATATTTAGGACTCATCTTTCAATTTAGTTGGATATTCAGATGCAAACTATGCTGGATGTAAGCTTGATCGCAAAAGTACAAGTGGATCATGTCAGTTTCTAGGAGACAGACTGATCTCATGGTTCAGCAAAAAGCAAACATCCATAGCTACTTCCACAACTGAAGCTGAATATTTAGCTGTTGGAAGTTGATATGCCCAACTGCTTTGGATTCAGCAGCAACTGAAAGATTACGAATAACTAGCTGAAGAGTCACCGTTCTTCTGCGACAACACTAGCTCCATTGCGATTACATACAATCCAGTTCTTCATTCTAGAACTAAGCACATTGATGTTAGACACCATTTCATTAGAGACCATGCTCACAAGAAAAATATCAGACTGGAGTATATTTCAACTGAACAACAAGCAACAGACATATTCACAAAACCTCTACCGGACGCTAAGTTTTCTTATTTCCAAAATATACTTGGAATAATTGATTTAACTTGATCTCTTTAACATTTTAATATTTTATTTACTTCCACGATTTAGTGTTGGAGAGAATGAAAAAGAAATCTTGAACACGAAATGCATAATAAAGAAAATAAACTTTTATTTCATTAAATTAATTTATCCTTACTGTTCAGGCTTTTACATCACTATTTTCCTATCTACAACATCCTTCCATAAGGACATCCAGGTGGCCATCCCACTGGTGCTGGTATTCAAGAATTCATCTGAGAAGGCAATCCTTCTCAGAACCTTCTGCTTCTTGAAGAGCATCAGGAGGTAGACACATTCATCCTTGAAGATGTCAGCAGCATGGGCGACGCCTAGACGGCGCTGATATTTCCTCTCCCTTGCCACAAGCTTCCTTGTGGCAACAGGTCCTCTACAAGGGAGACATATCTCCCTGTAGAACTGCAGCTCCTGGAGCTTGGACCAAGTTAACAGCGTCTTCTCCAAGACACTGTTCTCATATTTTTGTTTGCGTCTGGCCACTATGGCTGGTTGAAACTCTTCAGTTGATTTCATCCTCAAATATTTAGTATTATTTATAGACTCTAACCATATGAAGTGTCACACTCATTATGGTGACTTTGAAGTGACAGAAGAATGCAAAGAGGCTTCCGTCATCCGCCGACTGCTCAGCTCCCAAGGATAAGATGACTTAACTTTGCAGTATGTTCAATTTAGGGGGAATATCGAATTTAAGCATGTCAATTGGTAAGACAATAAATCAGTCGCTCATAAACTAAACTGCATCAATTTCGAATTGATCAGTTAGTATCTGAATAAACTGATCTTATCCCATATGTTGACAAATATTAATTCGTGTTAAAATTACTTGATTAAATACATGACCAAGTAAAATTTACTCATTTAACTGTTATAATTTCAAATGTTTTTCATTTTTCATCTAAACCATTTTAACAAGTTATCAAAGGCTAATTATCGAATAATCCTACTTCGTTGATCAAAACCTCTCACGGACTGCCAAGTGTTTAAATTTTTGAAAGGTCATGGATATACATAGAAACCGCCTCTCAGAAAGTATCTCACCATTTTTAAAATTCAAAATTCCGTACTCTCAAAGCAAATCACTTGTGCTCTTATCGTTTTCCAACAAAACTCAAATGCAGATTCCTTCTAACCTTTCCAACATAGTTGCAGTCGATTTTGAATCAATATTTGCTCATTCTGAAGAATCAGTTCGGATCGTCTTTGAGAAGATCGAAGCATCTGGGCTTCGTACTTTTCTAGGGTTAGCAACCTAAGAAATCTAATCTGCTGAAATCACCTCCATCTAAGAATCAAGCTCGGTCACAACTGACGGGAAGATTCACATGAAGGTAAATGAACACATTCTGATTGTGGATGAAGATTTCTTCAGAAACTTGTTTCAGCTGCCAACTGAAGGCCTCTCAAGCTTCTTAGAGGTCTCAACTGGTGTAATTGAGGAAATGAAGAATACTTTATCTTCAACTGGGGACAAGATCAAAATATATGATCCCAAGAAAGAACTGAAGCCAGAATACCAACAACTGGCAGACATCAATGCCAAGGGTCTTCTAGCAAAGACCGGATCCTTTGTTGCCCTAACCCTTGAAAAATTTCAAACTATGACTGCTATTGTCAAAGGGATAAAGATGAACTGGTCATCAATCCTCTTCTCAATTCTGAAGAACATGATTCATACTTCAAAGTTGTCCAAAGGCTTAGCACTTCAGTTGAGCAGGCTCATTGAGGACTCAGGGATACCTCCAGTACCCTCCTCTTCACTCATCAAATTTAAGAATTTCGCATCCTCCAAAATGCATCTGAAGAAGACTGGGGTTACCAAATCAATAGCAAAGGTTAAGAAAATTGATAAGATAAAACCAGCTGCTGCCCTCAAGTCTAAAAGAAGACTGAATATTTCCACCAGTGACTCGGAGAATACTCCTTCTCATGTCTTGATGTAGAAACCCAGGTCACAGAAAACCAAACCTACTCCTTCTCCTGGAGCTCTTCCTGAGTTCCGATTGTTGCTTTGCGAAGCTCAAATGTTCCTCTTCAGTCAGTTCAACCAGTTGCCCCACCAAAGCGATTGCAGTCACTCACCCCTCCACTATCATAACTGATTTTGGGGAAAATATGAAACTGACAGCAGTCCCAGCTCATCTCACAACAGTTGTCCGTCCAACGATTCTACCTCAAGCTCGCCCAAAAAGAGTAATCATCAGAGAAGCTGTGGACACAACTAATTCGGCACTGGATTTGCCCCATGTTCTAACTGATACAAAAGGCAAAGCAAAGATGATTGAGAAACCAAGATCCAGCAATGCCATTTAGACGCAAATTGATCTTCTCATGCAAGATATCAACTAGCAAGCTGAACGAAAGACAGACCTCTTCAACGAATGGGTGAACTTTCGCACCATCACCCTTGCCAAGAAGCTAAAGAAGAATAAGGTCTTGAAGAAATTCATCTCCTTAGAATCAGCTGTCATGAAGGATGTTAAAGCTACTAAAGTCGCCCAGACCATATAGAGAAGACCATACCTCTTCGATCTTATAAGAATCCAAAGACTGGCTGTGGTAACAACTGAATTAAAAGCCAACTATGATCCAGCTTGTCCCACTACTTATGAAGATATATATAGAGCAGTCTTTCAACAACTAGACACTGTCTCCCTTCACATGAAAGTAAAAGAATTGGGAGATGGAACAACAATTGTATGTTCCAATAAGGACTAACGAATCATCATCAGCTGAGGAGGACGTTTCAACTGAAATTGCAGAGTAGCAACCAATGTCTCCAGCTAAAGTGGGATCAGTTGAAGTTCAATTCGTTGAACAAATTCTCGACGTCCCTCATCCACTCTCCACCGATGACCAACCCTCCTGATCTACTGCATTGACTATCCTCCCGATCTCAGAACCAGCGGCGCAGTCGTCTACATTCTCTGAAAGAACTATGACACTGGCAAATGTAGATGATATGCTGCACTCAATCACCGAGGATATTCAAATGGAGTTCAAAGATAACTCTGTTGCTGATAATGTTGTTGAACCTATTGAAGATCAAATTATGATACCAACAACAGAAGCAGAAGCACAAATTGAAATTGTGCAGTTACCAACTGAAAAAATCATCTATCTTTTAGTCCAGGAACCAATAGCTGCACATATTCTACCATCTATCGATCAGCTGATTCCTGAGACTTTCTATATGACTGAAGCTACTGTTCAGTTACTTGTTGCTCAATAGACTGCCAAGCCATCCAGCTCTTCCACTGATCATCAGGATCACCCTTCCAATCAGTCAGCTCAAGAAGCGACAATAGAAGAATTTGTCGCTGATATTGACCAAGATATTGCTCCAGCACAACTTGTAGTTGTGGAATACTCTCAGAAGGGAAAGGGGAAGAAAAAGTTCCTATTGAAGAATTTTCTCCTGAAAGATCCCTCGACGCTGATTTAATGCTGGAGAGCATAGTTTCAGAACTTAGCAATCTTGGTTCAAGCATCAGTCAGATCAAATCTACTCATCTAATGCATTCTTTAAGTATGGATTCCTTGAAAGAACATACAATGAAGGACTTAAACACTGACCAAAGATGGTGTCGTTATTTTTGATTCAGTTGAAAAGATCAAAAGAGACCAACTCAGCAATCACATTGATATTGTTCATATCAGTCTCTCTAAAAAGATTGACTCAATGCAACAACAACTTGTTGAAATGTCTGCTCAAATAAGTTCAGCATTCTTACTATTCACAAGAATGGTCGATGTTGACAAAAAGGGGGAAGAACAGCAAACAGAGGCAGCATGAGCAAGCAGAAGAAGAGAAATGAACCAGACAAACCAACTGATAAAGTACCAGCTAAGAAGAAATCAAAGAAATCATTTCTAATGTGTCTCAAATCAGTTGATTAGTCTGGAAGCTTAATTTTTATTTGAAATATTTGTACGAATCTGTACTTACCTCTTTCAAATCAATAAAAATGGTCATTTTTGTATATGTACGAATCTGTACATTATTTTATCTACAATTAGTTTTTCTATCATCAGTTCAGGAAATCTAAGTTTTGTTAAACACCGAAAAGGGAGAAATTGTTGGAATATTATAGGTTTCGGAGTTTGACAAATTAATATTAAAAGAACTGAATAACCCGTCTGGCGACTGAAAACTTCACTTTGATCTGAACTGAAAAACCTTATCAACTGAAGTTTTCATAACTTATTTTATCAGTCGATCAGTTGATCTCTGATCAGTAGGCGTCACATCAGTTAAAAGATCAGCAGAACAGTCTGATAGGTCGTACCAAAGCAGAACAGCTGTATCAGAACAAGGCAGTCTGAAAATCTTGTATTACTGTCAGATAAAGCTACTACACGACGAATCAACGGATAATTGTCATTAAATGAGCATTAAATGCATTTAATATGACCGTTGAGATCAAAGACTATATATAGATGAACGAATCAGTTGAAAGAAGGTGTTGGTCGAGCTTTTAAAAGCGAATATTCAAAGTAATCAAATCAATCAGTTGCGATACACTATATTCTCAAGATTTCTGATCGCATAGTCAAGTTCTACATTCATTATATTTATCAGTAGCGTTCAATCTACGAATTATAGCATATTTCAGTTTTACAAACTGTATAAAAAGTGTTATACAAAGAATTTCTGTTTGGCACTGTGTAAGACCAACTGAAGTGAATTATTACAAACTGTTGTAATACATCAAAATCTTTAAGTGAAATCTTATCCTTGTGATAGAAGGGGTGACGTAGGAGCATTTGAAGTTTCCAAACATCCAAAAAAAATCTTGTGTTCATGTCAATTATTAGTTATATCCATTTAAAGTATTTAATTTATATTTCAGTCTTTTTCCGCACTTGTTTAAGTTGGCTAATTTATATCGACGCACAAGATTCTAGGATCTTATTCATACTTTTATAAAAGAATTTTAAAAGTTAAAGTGTTTATTCAACCCCCCTTTCTAAACATTTTACCAACCCAAACCAATCCTAACACTCCTGCTTAGGGGTAATGGACCATTTCAAGTGCTTGTAATGATCAATAACAATGCCTACAAACTAGACTTATCAGGTGAGTACAATGTCAGTTTTACTTTTAATGTTAGTGATCTTTCGTTGTTTGACGTAAGAGATGATCAAGATTTGATGAAAAATCGTTTTCAAGAAGAGGAGGATGATGTGATCGTGGTTGATCAAGCTCCAAAGAAGGCATGTAATCTGCTAGAGTTGCTCGAAGGACCTATAACGAGGGGACGAAGCTAGAAGTTTAAAAAAGCACTTCAAAGACTCATGGTGAGCTACCAAGAAGGGCCTGCAAACATGAAGTCCCAATTAGAGGAGTTTGGGGAACATGGAAACAATGTTGTAGGTCATTGGAACATCATTCAAGTACTAAATGATCAAGAGGACAGTAGCACCCATGCGCGCAACGCATTACAGTACAGAAGCAACCGCGCACTTGCACGAGAACAAAATATTTGTTCAAGAGTTTTATACAAATAAGATTTTATTAACCTTCATTCAGATATCTATTCGGGTCGGAGAGCTCTTAATGCGGATGCTCGGTAACCCTGTGCTCGGCTATTTAATAACAATGTTTTCGGATGTCTAGACTTTAGCTGGCATAAACATTCCCGATCAAAGAGATAAATGAGTCGGACCATGTGTAAGTTATTGAGCCTCGTACCTTGGGCCTAATGGTATTTAACATGGACTTGTCACTTTGATTAATGGGCTACAACATTGACCGTGTTGGGTTAACTCGGATCCGTGTCGGGTTGATTTTATAGAGGTATCAGATTGGTTCTTTTATCCAATCTTGTGGAATCTTGGCATGCTAGAAATTTTTTTAAGAAAATTTCAATGTATGTTGATTACCATGGCAATTAGGTAGCTAAAAATTCCAGAAAGATGTAATCAGGGACGGAGCCACCCCAAAGGCTGGTTTATTCCATTTATTATGCAGAAAAATTCAAAATGTGGCTTGGTTGAGTTTGTAGTTATTTTTTAGCTTATATAGTGATGAATTCATAGAAGATTAGATTTTTGTTATGTATAGAGCTTGAGATTAACTTCCGTATGATGTATATTTTTAGTTGTTTCTGGATTTTTTGTTTGTCTTTGAAGTAAAATCATGTTAAATTTGTTCATGTGCAGAAGTTGATAAGTGATTCTTTAATGATTTGTCAAGTGAGTGCGATATATTATTTTGACTTAATTTGAGTTTTTGAAACTATTAAATTGTTTTACAAGGATTTTAGTAAAGTTAAATGTTTATGTTGTTGTCTTAATGTTATTAAATTCCCAATATGTGTTCATTCCTCTTATGTAGGTACTTGGATGTTATTAATTATCGAAGTTAGTTTTGATGCTCATTTAAAATGTTTGGTGATAGCTTCTACACTTTTCATTGGTGGTGGTCTTCTCATCCTAAATATGTGCTGATAAAATTTGATTTTATTAAAATATTTATTTTAAAAATCAATAATCGATGAGTTTTATTTGATGAAAAACCACATTACACATCTTCAGTAGTTTATATTTAATTCATGTTACTAATGTTTATCAAATTATTCAGTCAAGGTCAAAAAAATTTTATTATTACGTCCCGCGTATAATGCATGATTGTACGAAAACAAGGGACCATTAACTATCAATATTAAATGTGGTCCTGTATTTAAGTCTAACTTCAGGGACCAGATCACTATGTAATAATTTAGAAATACAAGAAGTCAAAACTCAAGAAAATTTATCAGATCATTAACATTAATGTAAAATCATAAATTGTACGAAATTTAGCATCATTTTCGTGAGAAATACACATAACTATCGTCGCTAAATCGTGATGGCCGGAACTGTTTTGGAGAACCACCAAAGAACCAGAGCACATGAAATCAAAACCAGAGGGATTAAATGAACAGCTTTCTCTGCTGGTAGCAATCTCGAATAAGCATTCTTCTTTGTGTTCACATCAGAGATAAGATTATTATTAGTACTAAAACTCGGCAAAATACCTTCAGAGATCGGATTCTTTGAAATATGTGGAATGAAGTTCTCCAAGAAATCATCAGATACCCGAGAAGATGAATAACTTGTCGATCGATGCATAGTTTCGTGCGAGATATTAATAAACGTATTTAAAATTTGTTATCACACGAGGGATATCAGTATAGTTGGGAAAGAAGGAGTTTTATGGTGTTAGATAAGGTACATGGGAAGTGGGAATGAATGAATAACTTTGCTTCTGGTTTTCATAAAGCTGCAGCTTCAAAGTGGAGCAAGAGATGGCTTAATTTGGGATTTGTGAAATTGCTTTGACTTTTTAAAGTGGAAGGCACCCTAATATTTTAGGGAAAAACTTGTGTGAGACGGTCTCACGGATTGTATTTTGTGCGACGGATCTCTTGTTTAGGTCATTCATGAAAAAGTGTTACTTTTCATGCTAAGAGTATTACTTTTTATTGTGAATATCGGTAGGATTGACTCGTTTCACAGATAAAGATTCGTGAGACCGTCTCACAAGATACATACTCAATATTTTATGCCAAAACTCTTTGCAAATTATGCAATGTTTTCCGTTCCATAACACGAGCATCCAAGAAATATAATAAATAAAAAATACAGTTTATTTCTTGTAGTAAAATCAGTTAACGATAAAATCCTCAAATTCAAACATGAGTTGTCAGTCCCTCTTTCACATTTTTTCTTTTGTTTGAGCTTCATGTTAGACTCAAAAATACTAGAATGTTTTTGTATTATATATGAATCCAATAATACCATCTATATTTATATCATGTATTCTTTTTTTATAATCTTTCTCCCTTCACGACACTCACGCTCAAACATGAGAAACCAACAAGAAACCTTCCAATTCATAGAAACCATTTATGTTCAAGTGTAATAATTGGAGAAACAGTTTGTGTTCAAGTTCTCTTAAAAAGTATATGTTAGGATATTCAAGATAGAATTTAGAGGTTTATTTAAAATTTTATGCTAGCTTATCTTGAGTTGGCCTTAATAGTTAGTAGCAATTAATTTATTTTCTCAACTAGCTCGATATAAGTGACCTTCAAAGTGCGGAAATGGATGGCTTGTACTAGTGAGCTATTATATTCTCTTGGTTCAATCTTTTAACAAGATAGAACGGTAAATAGATGCAGCAGTCAAATAATATAATGTGTAAGGTAAATAACACAAGATTTTATGGAAGTTCGAAGGAAAATCTTTCTTCTATTATCTTTTTCCAACAAGAAAATAATATACTAGATGATTTTGATTTTACAACTCTTTGTAACAGTTAACTTCAGTTAGGGCTTATTTGCTGCTCACACTTAAGCTCCTGGTATCCAATTCGACAACAAATACAAACAGTGGTTGTCTTTTGAACCATAAATTCTGACAGAAAACACAACACTCCAACAGATAGATTTGAGAGAATTAACATCCTAGTGGATTTGTCTAAACAAACAACTGAATTTGCTATCATAGATTTGCTAACTTCAAATCTATCTATCAAAATGCAACATAAGTGTTTGTGAATGTGTTTTGGAATATGATTATTTGTTGCTCAAATTTTAGGGTTTTACGGTTGAAATTGATATTTTATTATTGAGTAGATTTCTTGTGAGACGGTCTCACGAATCTTTATCTGTAAGACGAGTCAACCCTTCCGATATTCACAATAAAAAGTAATACTCTTAGCTTAAAAGTAATACTTTTTCATGGATGACCCAAATAAGAGATCCGTCTCACAAAACACGACCCGTGATACCGTCTTACACAAGTTTTTGCCTTTATTATTAGGTTAGTATTTTATATTTTCATTTAAATGATTCTATGAGATTTGTAAAATTTTGTAGATCAATTTTTTAAATTAAGAAATATTACTCGATTATTGCATTTCTATACTCAAAATTTAGGGTTATAATTTAGAAACAGGAAATTTCTATGTATTTAAATTTTTACACCAAATAGTTGATATCCATCGAGGACTCAATTCTAATAGCGCCCACTTTTTAGGGTTTAGTTATTGAAACCGAAAATTTATTTATGCTTTAAATAATTGTGTACTGAGAGCACCTACAATGGGGGTGTTAAATTGGCATATTTAACACCCCTCTCTATTGTGAGTGGGCATTATAGAGAGAAGGTCTCTCATTTTTAATTTTATTTTTTGCAATTGTCAGGTGCCACAAAACGCGTGGGGCAGCCACCCCACACGGGCCCCACGCGTGGATTAAATTTTTTATTTTTTTCTTTTTCACGCGGATCTAACGCGTATTTGAAATAAATTTTTTTTAAAATTTTTCATTTTTCTTAACTGTTGGATTTGTTTTATTTTTAATTTTTTTTTTGTTTTCATTTATAATCGTTGTAAATTTTCTATTTTTTTAAAAAATATTTAATTAAATTCGAATTAAATTATAAAAAATCCAAAAAATTTGTAATGGCTAGATAACGACTAGTTTCAATTTTCTTCTATAAATACCCACAAATGTGTACACATATTTAAATTTCAACTCACTACACTCTCCAATTCTACTCTCTAATATTCTACCATCTATTTTTTTAAGTTCCAAAATTCTTATTTTCTATCCAAAATGGATGAAAGTAATAAGACATTTTTTACAAATTTCTTAAATTCTACAAACAACCCGCAAGAATATCCATCTTCCCAAAATATCCATCTAAATTATTGTTTCATTTCAATTTCATAATTATATTGTAACTTTAAATAAATTGTGTTCACGTCTTGTTTAAATTCTTCTTCCGTCGTGGTATTTCTTTCGAACATCTACTTTATTTAATAAATATATTTAAAAAACATTAATATTATTTTTTAAAATTAATAAAATTGTTTTATTAAAATTAAGATTATTTTAAAAATTAGAATAATGATTTAAATAATGTAAAACATATTTATTTAATATGAAAAAATTTTAAGATGATTGAGTGGACTGTGGGAACCATAAATAATGAGTTTTAATGTTAAAAAGAATGTGGATAAAAGAGATATGTTGTTATAATGAGTATGTGACAGTGGACCGCACGATTTTTGATTAGTTGGTGGGTGTTATAATACTCACCCATTGCGGATGCTCTGATGATCTGAAATATGTTGATCGCTAATACTTTGTCTGGAATTGAGTAACTAAGGATAAACGTGATTGAGTTTTGTTACATTTCTTCGGTTGATGAAGCTTCATATCTTCAATTTTTATGTTTTTGAGTTGAATGGTATGTTTTGCATAGATGACTATTTGTAGGGGTGTCGATTCGAGTGGATCGGTTGGGTCAGGTTGACACATAGTACTATTTAAAAAGTACTAAACTCGAACCTGATCCGAACCCAAAAACTCATAATTCGAACCCGATTCAACCCGATCAACCCAATTTTATTTGTTAAAATTTGTTTAAAAATAAAATAAAATTCAAAATAATAATAATAATAATAATAAAATTTTAATTTAAACATATAATAACAAAATCTCTCTTATATAATTTTTTAAATTTAAAAGTCTAATTGTAGAAAATTGAACTATATTTATTAAATCAAATAAACAATTGTTTAAAAAATAAAAATTCTAAAATAAATATTAAATTATGAGAATTTATAATATAAATATACAATAAATATTTTTTCCAACATGCAATATATAAAAATGTAGGCAATATTTATTAATTTTATTATTTTTTTAAAAAAATTTCGGATCAACCAAGAACCTGACCCAAACAAGAGTATTTTTCCGGGTCATATATCCGGTCCAACTCGACCTACCGAACCCGAAAACTCCAAACTCAAACCTTATTATTCGGGTCGAACTGTGTCGAGTTGACGGATCGGGTACGATTTTGATACTCCTAACGATTTGTAGTCTATGTTCTAAACAATAAAGTGGTTTTTTGGATTTTTTTAATGTTTTTGATGCATAATTGTTTAGAAAAGATCAAAAGGTTGAGGAGACTGATAAAAGTAGCAAGGATAGTAAAGAATCACTTTTATAGTATCTGCGGACCTTCTTCAAATCTATAATTAATGAAGTGGTATCCAAACTAGGTGAAAAAGGGCATTCAAAACATGGCTCGTGATGCCTAAACTCTGCATTGTGAGTGCAAGAGTTGATCAAAATTTTAAAATATTTATTAATGCATTCTTGCTCGTAATGCTCTGGATGTCGACAATTTTGTTAGGATGTGGTTGAGCTAAAATTATGCAAGTCCAATTAATTTAGCTTAAGAGGATGGATTAGCCAAAAAAATTTATACAGGAAAGGCCATCGAAGATTCAAATTAATTTGAATGGGTTAGAAAACAGACAAGCAGAAGGAGATCATGGATAGTTGCAGGAAGTCGGTAGAAAGAGGAACACAACACATCGCTCAAATAATAAGCAAACTCATCGTAAAAAATCATTGGCTTTAGTTGAAGCATGTTTCACTTTTTTCATTAGAATTCTAGCATTAAAGCTAATTCTGCGGGCCACTTTAGTACATATAGTCTATTTCTATTTTATAAGTTGCAATGTCTTTTAAAATGGGCTTATGAACTCTTTGGTTTTTGACGAAGTCATATCTTAAGAGATTTTAGTTTATCCCTTCAGATTCATTTATAAAATTTTAATGAATCCTTATGTGTTGAGATCAAGTCTGTTTGCTGTAATTCTCGTAGTCGATGTCCAATAAACTATGAGATCTTCACTGTTTTTGAAGTCTAGTACATCAAAGTTAAGCATAACTCTATAAGAATGTATTGGTTTTATAACAAAATTCATGTAGGGTGTCTGGTGCAATGAAATTTGATTTCTCCTTGACCTTGTTCTAGTTGCATGTGCTTTTCCACCTACTTGGAAATCTGTTTGGGGTCCTCTCATATTTGTTTTATGAGATCTCACCCTTTCTCTTAGTGATTTATGGGAAGATGACCAAGTTATTAATGGAGGTTCACCCCATGTTGTATTCATCTTCATATCTACGACTTTGAGATTCGTAAAATACTATGCAATGTCTTGAAGATCTTCTAGGACCAATCTTTTCTATAGTTGTCATGAGCTTAATTTCTTTTCTCAGACAGTTTTAATCAGATTGATAATTTTTTTTCGGCAGTTAAAGGTTTAACCTTTGTCTCCCTCTTTCAATGGTTCAGTACCAAAAAATGATGGTAACCTTCCTCCTGAGATTTTTTTATTAGAACTTGGTTGTTGTTCTAGAGTTTGGATTCTTTTTTTTATTAACCTTTAATGCTCCAAGAATTTCTTCTTATTCTTTAAGGATTTCCTCGATTTTATGTGGTATCTGATATAACTGATTGTCATAGTTTTGTACTGTCTTTTGGATATTTCTAAAATCTCCGAAGAGTCTAGAGGAATCCAAAACTATTTTTAAGAACCTATTACTTTCTCATAAGTTTACCTTTTGACTCTGATGTGTTCCTCTTTGTAGCTGATGTCTAAATTTATTATCTCTTCTTTTAAATATTCCAAAATATTGGAATAAAGATTGTAAATATTTAATCTCGAACATATATTCGGATCCATAATTTTTAAGAAATTATCCTCCTGAAACATTTAATTACATAGTAATTGTAAAGTCCAAAATGCGATAACGTAATTTAAATGTATGAAAATCTAGGAAAATGGAAAATATCTAATTAATTTATTTAAATTGCATTAATTAAATTTGGTAGGCATGTTTACATGTTAAAATATAGTTTTCTATCAGAATGCATAAAACTATGTTTTTAAGAACTATTCGAGACCCGATCGAGGAATGGAGACCGGAGACCGTAAAGGAAAAATATTTTTATGATTATTTTTAATTATTTAATATATGGTATATTTTATGTTATTTTCGGAAATAGAATCTTTTGAGGTGTTTTTACACGTCGAGTCATATTTTAAACCGGTAGTCGATTTTTAACGAAAATAACGACTTTTTGGAGGCTCGGTTAAATCTTCCCTTGAAATAATTTTTCTGCATTCTAATGGGCCTATTATACTAAGGTTATTGGCCTAAACTTCTATCCAATTATTTATATCAAAACTTGATTCCTCCAAGCCCTAATTTCACTCGAACTCATGCCTCACCTCCTAGAAACCTAGGGTTTCTTCCCTAGCCACACACGCGCATACACACACGTCCCTAGAGCCACTTTCACGTGAATTTTAAGGAAGTAAATGCAACAAGTTCTCTGTATCTCTCCGCCAACGTTCTTCGCATATAAAATTGTTTTTCTTGGGTAAAACAGGCAAAAGCACGCCTTAATCTTTCCATGATCATCGTTCATACAATATTATATGTGATTATACATTTTTTCATGAAAAAATATGATGTCCTCTTATTTATTTTCGTTTTTGTGCCTTATACATGATCAAACTTTGATTTTCTTGCTTTCAAACTCATGTTATTGATGCACAAAGGGGCTGCTATGGTAGGGCCATTAGAAAGGATAAATTTCAGAGGGTTTAGGGACCCCTAGATGCATGATTAAAGACTGAAAAACAAGGATGAAAGAGCTGCACGGAAATTTGCTCTTTAAGGGACTAGGGTTTTGGGTTTGGTTGCTTGGAAGGGGCAGGCTGAGATCCACGTTTGGGTCACTTCCAGAGGTCCTAAGACGGTCTAGTCGTGGTCTTAGATGGGTGGTACTGTACCTGGTTCGAGGGGAAAGGCCGGGAGCGAGTTTCCTTGGGCGTGCAAGTCGTGTAAGTCGCAGGTGGAGGGCTGCTCGTGCATGGTTCTCTAGGTCTGGTCCAACAGCTTTTTAAGGGTTTGGTCTAGATCCTAGGAAGATTGGTTAGGATCTGGTCCACACGGTTAGGGTCTAGGAATGAAGGAATTGATGGCTTATGAGGGCTAGGGTTTGTTCAACAAGGGTAGAAATTTCCAGCAGCTTCCTAGGCTTTTATATGGGTCTTAAATGGCTTGATTTGAGATGAAAATGGGTTATTTAAGTGCTAGTAAACTATGGTTAAAGTTTTGTTAAGTTTCGAATTGATTCGGGTTAAAGCCGAGACTTCATTTTAAGTTTTAAAAATAAATGAAGAAATTAGTCGAAGGGCTTAAGTTTACTTCTAAGAAATGTTTATGGGTGTATTTCAAGGTGTTATGGTTAGTTTGGATGGATTTGGGTCGTCGTTTTAAGGTCCAAGGATAAATTGGGAAAGTTAGGGTTTCAGAGGAAAAACAGCCATTTCACACTAGAAAAATGTTAGACATCCTTGCAGTGTCTTGAATGATATAATGAATGTTAAAATGTTAATTTTTAAAGATTACGGGATTTTATGATAGAAAACGATAAATGCTAAAAGATGTGTTGCATGCTTGGTTTAAAAGAAAATTTATATTTAAGCATGAATTTTTATAAGTTATGGATATGTTAAAAGGTTTTGAAAGAGGTGACTTGATTGTGACTAATACGAACACGAATACGAATACGAATACGAAAGAATATGATGACTTATAATCCCAAGGCTCAATTGACGGGTGAGAGTATCGCTGATATCCCTGCGGCCTGGTACATGGTAATAAGTAAGATTGACCAATCGACAAACAGCTGATACAAAAGTCACATTTAATGATCTGAATTCAATAAAAGAAAACGTATGTGTATATGATGAAATTTAAAAGATGTGAAGAAAGGAAAAATGTTTAAAGTTATGCTTGTTCATGTTAAAGCTATTTTAGTAAAAAAAATATTTTTCACTGTTGTATGTAGGTGTATACGTATTACTTGCTATCATGGTTGAGGTTTGAAAAGTCATTAGACTCACTAGGTGTGAATGATGCAGCTGGGAATAATTTTGAGGATATGGGAGGACTTGATGGTTAAACTGGCTGGACCGATGGTGCACATCACCCGAGGATCATTGCTAGTTTTCCGCACTATTATGATTTAAGAGTACTTTAAAGATTTTATGACTTTCATGCTTATGAGTGGTTTTTGAGATGATTAAAGAGTTTTTGCTATTTTGAAAAATGCTAGTTTTATGTTTGGTTTGACGATTTATGATTTTATGTTTTGCACTGCGCTTTTGGATTTTTAAATAATAAATTGGTTCGTTTATTTTAAATGGTGTAAAGTATATTTATGTGTATATATATTCGGCCGAAAGCATATAGAAAAAAAATCTAGTATATTTTAAAGAAAAATGAGCAGTAGACGTTTCAGTTGGTATCAGAGCAACGTTCTTGCAAAGGGTTGTGCCACCGCCAGTTCCGACTCAGTCATCAAGCCTTAAGTCTGTAAGTTTAAATGCTTTAATTGATTTAAAGATGGTACATGCATGTTTACATGATTTAAATGCTTAAGTTCTATGTTTAAATGCTTTTTGAAGTTAATTGATATTTATGTTTAAGTTGCTCGATAAGGGATTTTCATATGCTGCATGATTAGAAGCTTAGATTTAAATGCATGTTGGTTACGTGTAGAATTTGGAAAACGTTCAGATATAATGCCTCCTAAATACGCAACTAGTACTGATAGGCATGCTGACACTCACGAGGATCGTCTAGAGAATTTACCACCTCCCAATGGGGATGCTGCTACTCGTGTACTAGAGGGCATGACACGCTTCTTTGAGCAGCAGGCTCCAGGGCCACAGCATGATGTATATGATCAGTTCAGAAGGCTGTGTCCGAAGGAGTTTTCTGGCACCACCGACCCATTTGTTGTTGTTAGATCTCTTGAGCTGCATTTCCGTTATCTGAATATGGGGGATGTTGATTGAGTTAGGTGTGCTACTTATATGCTGCGAGATGAGACTTCTCTTTGGTGGGAAGGAGCTAAACATGGTGTTAATCTAGCCACCCTCACTTGGGTGCAATTCAAGAATATTTTCTATGAGAAGTATTATACTTCTGATGTCCGAGGACGATTGAAGAGAGAATTTATGAGTCTTCGTCAGGGAAACATGTTTGTGGCTGAGTTCATAAGGAAATTTGATAGGGGTTGTCACTTTTTACCCTTCATTGCTAGAGATGCTGCTTAGAAACTGAAGCACTTCTTGGATGGCCTTCGACTTACTATAAGCCATGATGTGATGTTGATGCGACTGGCAGATTATGCGCTGCCACTGCTTGTGCTTACCAAGCTGAGAAAGCCCTGAAAGATATTGACTTTGAGATGCAGCGCAAGAGGCATCAGAACCAGCAAAACTCGCAGCTCAATAAGAGACAGTTTACAGGACCTCCCAAAGCTCAAGGACAACAAAAGCACCAAGGACAGCCGAAGAAACCGGGGCAACAGAAGCCACAACAGTCTGGAGCTCCAAAACCTGAAGAGAGGTCACTGTGCAAAGAATGCAATCGCTCACACTTTGGAAAATACATGTGGGAACATACAAGTGGTTCATTTGCAAGGAAGAAGAACATAAAGTCGTTGCTTGCCCAAAGAACAAAGGATCAACTGTTGGCAGAGCTTATGTTATGCATGCTGACGAGGCTAAGGCTGAGTCAGACACGACTCTTTATCACTGGTAACCTAGTTGTTTAACGTTTTTATATTGCTTTTATTGCATGAAGTGTTAAATTGGTTAGTGGCATTGATTGGGATGATGAAAAATTTAGAGGAAAATATGTTGCATGCTCTATCTTAGTTGGATTTAAGGGATGACCTTGAAAATTATAGAAATTTGACATAAAATATAATCTTTAATAATGCAAAGGAATGAATTGAACCAAATTAAGAATTTTAGGGCTTAAAATTGGAGGAAACGAAATTATGGGGCATATATTGCTTAAAAATCGAAAATTTTGGGACCAAAGTGCAAAATCGAGAGTTAAGGGCTAAATTGTACATGGCCGAGAATTCCGAGGACTAAACCATAATTAAAAGAAGTCCAAGGACATGTACCAGCGTCGCGACACTACAAGCTTGGGCAAGCGCTGCGGCACCAACCCTACGGGAAAAATACCAAAATCGACTTTCAAAGCCAAACCCTACCCTACTCCCAACCAGCCCGGATCAAACTCGAACCAACCTCTCCTAGACCACCTTTGGACCCTCCTAGACGGACTTATCCGTGGACCCTAGCTCCATTCACGCAAGCGTGCGAGAACCACACGTAGCAAGCCAAAAACCTACCCAAATCGACCCTAACTCCTCGATCTGCCTGTAGGCCATGACCAGCCGTGTTTGAGCTATCTGGACCACTACTCAGACCCCCTAGGTTCTGCACCGTGGCCTGGTTCGACCCTTACATAGCCACCTCTCCTCTTTAGCTTGATCTCCACTAACTCGTCCCCAACAAAACCATGATCCGATCGGCCCTTACGTAAATCGACCCCAAAACCGATCTACACACCTATCCACCTTCGATCTGGATGTGTACAACCCCTTGGAGTCGAAATCTAGCAGCCCCCTACACACAAGCAAGGGAAAACGTGTGTATCATGTCAAAGTACATGCATATTTCCTGTCAAAGTCGTTCAAATCCAATGCAACATGATATATATGATATTGTTCATGCATAAATGCCCAAATAAAGGTGTAACAATGTAAGTGATGCGAGAAACAAGGTATAGGACGTGTCTTTGCATATTTACGCTCGAAAACCTTGAGACGATTGAGTAGAACGGACACCGAAGGGATCGAGAAGAGTTCCTATGAATTATTTTTGAGAAAACCGAGCACAATGGCTGAAATTCCACGAGCTGCTGCTGGGACTTGGGAGGAGCGGCCGAATGCAATGAGTGAGGGGATTAGGGTTTTGGGGTAGGGTTTGTTATAATAAAAATGTATGATGGGCCCTTAATTAAAAATAATTAAGAAGCTTAGGATTTTAAGCCCAATATATCTTAAAGTAGGCCCATTAAGCCCAATAATACCCTCGCAAAATATTTTGTTTAAATACGTTTTTGAAAATATTGCCCGAACCCTCAAAAAGCCCTCCGTTTTGCTAAAAATTGCATACAGGTTTAAAATATTACTCGATAAGTAAAAATACCCTACAAAGGTTCATTTTACAAAATCACAAATATTTACACCAGATGTTAAATAAATAAAAATAATTATTTAATAAAAATATTTTTCCTTAGCTGTATCCGGTCTTCGTTCCTTATTCGAACGTGAAATTATGCTAAAAGCCTTAGTAAATGAAATCTTAACGAATCATATTATAAAACACATATTCATGTTATGATCATGCATTTAATGCATTAAAAATAATTGAACACATATTTTTAGTAAAACCATAGATTGCATGCAATCAGGTTATGTCGTTCGAATTTTCTATACCTTACACGTAGTATGCGGATTTGTACATCCGAGAGATAGTCCGACTGCACAGAATTCCAGTGTCTATTGTTTCGGACTGAGATCCGAGGTTCACATCGTCCTTCTAGAAGATTCTGCATTCAACTATAGGAACAAAGTTGTTGTTCAGTACAGCGTTTCATCCTCAGACCGATAGTCCGTCCGAAAAGGTGATACAAATTTTGGAGGATCTACTCTGAGCTTGTGTGATCGATTTCCAAGAAAGTTGGGAACTGAAGTTACCTCTAGTGAAGTTAACCTGTAACAATAGTTACCAATCATCTATAAGAATGGCTCCTTACGAGGCACTTTATTGGAGGAAGTGTAGATCACAGATACATGAGAACGAGGTTGAAATAGGAGAATCTGATCCGGACTTGATCAAGAAGGCGACAGAGCTAGTAATCAAAATCCGAGATAGGATGAAGACTGCTCAAAGCCGCCAGAAAAGTTACGCTGATAGGCGACGAAGAGAAATAGAGTTTGCAGTAGATGACCATGTATTCGTGAAAGTAGTACCTAAGAAGGGTGTTATGAGATTTGGCAAGAAAAACAAACTCAGTCTGAGGTTCATAGGACCGTTTGAGATTCTAGAGAAGATTGAAACATTAACTTATAGAGTGGCGTTGCCATCGATGTTAGCTGAAGTACATAATTTGTTCCATATCTCGATGCTGCGAAAGTACATGTTGAATCCCTCATATGTACTAAACTATGAGCCTCTGCAATTGACTTTGAATATGTCATACGAGGAAAGGCCCATACAAATTCTGAATAAGCAAGAAAGAAGACTCCAAAACAAAATTATTCAAATGGTCAAAGTCAAGTGGCTAAATCATTCGGATGAGGAAGCTACTTGGGAGACCGAGACTTACATGAAGATTCGCTATCCGGAGTTATTCATTAAGTATTAATTTTGAGGACAAAATTTTATTTAAGGGTTGGAGGAATTATAAGATCCAAAATGCGATAATGTAATCCAACTGCATGCAAATTTTGGAAAAATGAAAAATACCTATTTAAATTATTTTAATTGCATTAATTAAATGTGGTAGGCATGTTTACATGTTAAAATATGGTTTTTTATTAGAATGCATAAAATTGTGTTTTTAAAGGCTATTCGAGACGCGATTGAATAACGAAAACCGGAGACCATAAAGAAAAAATATTTTTATAATTATTTTTAATTATTTAATATATCGTATATTTTATATGTTATTTTTGAAAATTGTATCTTTTGAGGTGTTTTTATTCGCCTTGTCGTATTTTAAACTGTTAATTGATTTTTGACGAAAATAAGGACTTTTTGGAAACTCGGTTAATATTTTCGAAAGCTTCCCTAAACGAAATAATTTTCCTACATTCTAATGTCCTAATGGGCCTATTATACTAAATTTATTGGGCTTAAACTTCTACCCGATTATTTATATCAAAACTTGATTCCTCCAAGCCCTAATTTCACTCAAACTCATGCCTTACCTCCTAGAAACCTAGGGTTTCTTCCCTAGCCACACACACGAACACACACACGTCCCTGGAGCCACTTTCATGTGAATTTTAAGGAAGTAAACGCAGAAAGTTCACCGTCTCTCTCTGCCAACGTTCTTCTCGTCTAAAAATGTTTTTCGTGGCACGTCTTAATCTTTCCTTGCTCATCATTCATACCATATTATGTGTGATCATACATGTTTGAATGAAAAAATATGATGCCCTCTTATTTATTTTCGTTTTCGTGCCTTATACATGATCAAACTTTGATTTTCATGCTTTCAAAATTATGTTATTGATGCACAAAGGGGCTTCCAAGGTAGGGCCATTAGAAGAGATGAATTTCAGAAGGTTTAGGAACCCCTAGATGCATGGTTAAGGGCTGAAAAATAATGATGGAAGGGTTGCACGAAAATTGGCTCTTTAAAGGACTAGGGTTTCGGGTTTGGTTGCTTGGAAGGGGCAGGCTGAGAGCCACGTTTGGGTCACATCTAGAGGTCCTAAGAAGGTCTAGTCGTGGTCTTAGATGGGTGGTACTGTACCTGGTTCGAGGGGAAAGGCTGGGAGCGAGTTTCCTTGGGCGTGCGAGTCGTGTAAGTCGCGGGTGGAGGGCTGCTCGTGCATGGTTCGCTAGGTCTAGTCCAACATCTTCTTAAGGGTTCGGTCTAGGTCCTAGGAAGGTTGGTTAGGATGTGATCCACTCGGTTAGGGTCTAGGAACAAAGGAATTGATGGCTTGTGAGGGCTAGGGTTTGTTCAACAAGGGTAGAAATTTCCGGCAGCTTCCTAGGGTTTTCTATGGGTCTTAAATGACTTGATTTGGGATGAAAAAGGATTAGTTAGGTGCTAGTAAGCTATTGTTAAAGTTTGGTTTAGTTTCGAATTAATTCAGGTTAAACCGGGACTTCGGTTTAAGTTTTAAAAAAGAATTACGAAATTAGTCGAGGGGCTTAATTTTATGTCTAAGAAATATTTATGGGTGTATTTTAAGGTGTTATGGTAAGTTTGGATGGATTTGGGTCGTTGTTTTAAAGTCCAAGGGTAAAGGGGAAAGTTGGGGTTCTAGGGGCAAAACAATCATTTTACACCTGAAAAATGTTGGACGTCATGGCAGTGTCCTGAATGCTGTAATGAATGTTAAAATGTTTATTTTGAAAGATTATGGGATTTTATGATAGAAAACGATAAATGCTAAAAGATGTATTGCATACTTGGTTTAAAAGAAAAATGATATCTATGCATGAATTTTTATAAGTTATAGATATGTTAAAATTTTTTGAAGGAAAGTGACTTGATTGTGATTAATACGAATACGAATACGAAAGGATATGATGACATGTAAGGCCAAGGCTCATTTGACGGGTGAGAGTGTCGCTGATGTCCCCGCCGCCTGGTATTATAGTAATACGTAAGATTTATCAATCTACAAACAACTGATACGAAAGTCACAATTAATGAACTGAATTCAATAAAGAGAAACGTATACGTATATGGTGAAAGATAAAAGGTTTAAAGTTATGCATTTTCATGTTAAAGCTATTTTAGTAAAAAGTATTTTTCAATGTTGCATGTGGGATGTATAAATATTACTTTTTATCATGGTTAAGGTTTGTTGAGTCGTTAAACTCACTAGATGTGAATGATGCATGTGAGATTAATTTTGAGGATATGAGGGGACTTGATGGTTGAACTGGCTGTACTGATGATGCACATAACCCGATGACCATTGCTAGTTTTTCGCACTATTATGATTTAAGAGTACTTTTAAGATTTTATGATTTTTATGACTTTCATGCTTATGAGTGATTTTTGAGATGATTAAAGAGTTTACGCTATTTCGAAAAATGCTAGTTTTAGGTTTGGTTTGACGATTTATGATTTATGTTTTTGCACTGCGCTTTTGGATTTTTAAATAATATGTTGTTTGGTTTATTTTAAATGGTGCAAAGTATATTTATGTGTATTAATATATTCGGCCAAAATCATATAAAAATAAAAATTCTAGTATATTTTAAAGAAAACAGTAGACGTTTCAATAATAATAACATTGTATGTTTTAAATAATTTTATCTCAAATTTGATACGATTTCTAGCTTAGTTATAACATCAAAGATATTTTTGATCATTTTGTGTTGAAACTCGAATTGACCTCTGAATAACCAAGATTGAGGAATTAAGGAAGAAGAAAGTGCACATAGGAAAAGATGAAAAGATAAGGATAAAGAAGTAAATATCGCATTACAAGCAGCTAAAACAAATTAATCATGTTTGTCAGATTCTTGATTCCTAATTTCATATTCGCTGCACGCAATATCTATATTTCAAAGAAAGAAAGCGATATGTTTGAATTTTATAACAATTTACCTATATTATAAGTGTGTTTAGAACGATTTAATACTATAAACTCATTTTCATTCTCTTTTTCCAAAAATATTTAATTATTTTTTATATTACATAAAACAATTATTATGTTTATTCATTTTTTAACTTCAAAATATTATATTTTATTTAAATATATTGTAATTGTAAAATTTAAAATATCTCACATTTAATCATGATATCCACAGGAGTAGGTCTCTTGTGAGACGGTATCACGAATATTTATCTGTGAGACGGGTCAACACTACCGATATTCACAATAAAAAGTAATACTCTTACCATAAAAAGTAATATTTTTTCATGGATGACCCAAATAAAAGATCCGTTTCACAATATACGATCCGTGAGATCGTCTCACACAAATTTTTGTCTATCCACGTACCTTAAAAGAATAAAATTTGGCTTTACTAAAAATTTATAACATTTCTCCATGACAGCTAAAATGAGAACATAGTAAGCTGATAAATGTCGAAAAGCGTATTGTACCGACACGACTTTAGGCCGAACCGAATAGAGAGAACCGTACGTATATCCAGCCACCTTCTTCATTCTTGTCAATCAATCCCTTACCTCAATTTAAACTAGTTTTCCCCTCCTTGCCACCGGCATAGAATCCATAAACGCCGGAGAGTGGTAGAATTAATTTTCTATCCAAGTTTCTGCAAATTTACATTCAATACATACTCATGGAAGGATTGAATTCGATGTCATTTAAAATATCTTCCTTTGCTGCAACTGACATTCACAGGATTTCTTCTCAGAAATCCTTTGTAACCTCAAAGTCCACATTTTTTAGTCATATCCCACAAGCCCACATGTCAAATTCCTCTCCTTTTAAGCAACCATCGTTCCTATCTATCAAAGCTCAACAGGTAAATATGTCCCATTATTTTGTAAACTATGTCACGCATGTGTAGTGATTTTTCCATTTTTTGTTTTTCTCTCTTTATTTAATATGAGGCGTGTTGTGTCATTCGGTGGATTATTTAATATTTCTTGCATTCTCGTGTTGTAAAAGTGAAATCATACTATTTTTGGGCTGGATTTAAATGACACAGGTGCTGTTTGGGTTATCCATTATGTTACATGATCGAAAGAATTGATTCACACTAACGATTAACTTGATTATGGCTATCAAAATTCAGCTTGATTGAGTGTCGTGGTCTCTGCAGTGGCTACTTGGGTAATTTAAGGGCTTGGATTTTGTTTGATGTTAATTAATTTGTGTGGATAATAAGAATTGTAGCACCAGGCGAATGCTTCTGATCATAAGTGGTCGAGTAATGAATAAATGGGTGTTGAAACCAAATGAGTTCCTGTTAGAGTTGTTCCATCAGGTGGTTTTATTTTTTTCTGAACGGATTGAAGAGAGAGAAAAAAGATTTTGTGGGAACGACCGAAGCAATCGTAATAGTTTATCTTTGTTGTTGCTATCAATTGTTGCTAAGTAGAATATATAAACTAGCACCACCTGGTAACATGAAATCTCATTTTGGAATCATCGAGTTAATCTAACTTTTATTTGTTGTGCTTTTTAGTTCGATTTGAAAGATGGGCTGGCTGCGGTTTCTGATTCTGGAATTTCAGATGGAGATGCTCTCCAAGTTAAAGAATGGGAAGTTGGGATGCTGCAAGATGAAGTTGCATCAAGTCAAGGTATAAAAATTAGGAGACGTCCACCAACCGGTCCACCTCTTCATTATGTTGGTCCTTTCGAATTTCGCTTGCAGAATGAGGGAAATACACCATGCAATATTCTTGAAGAAATTGTATGGAACAAGGATGCTGAAGTCTCTAAGGTACTAATGACTTCTGCCAGTGCCCGTAATTTTGGTGTTTCTTTCAGATAATGTTAATTGTGAATGGTATTTTCTTTTGACTGGTAGATGAAAGAGAAAAAACCACTCTTGACTTTGAAAAAGATGCTTGATAAGGCTCCACCTGTTAGAGATTTTGTTGGATCTCTTAAAGCAGCACATTCACGGACTGGATTGCCCGGTTTAATCGCTGAAGTGAAAAAGGCTTCTCCTAGTAGAGGGGTTCTGAGAGATGATTTTGATCCTGTAAGTGTATGATTTTACATCCACTTGAAACTGTGTTTTCTTTATAAATTTTCTTAATGACACAACATTGCTCATTGCTCATCTACTCCATGACCTCGTCGGTCAGGAAGAGTTTGGAAACATGCTTTGGTTCTCCTTTTTCAAAACTAACAAACTGATTTTCATGTGTCGAGACCCCAGAAAGATTTATTTTCTTACAAGGTGATAGGCCTACTTTTCTTAAATATGCATGTACACATTTTGATGATCTGAGCATTAACTTTGGTTTTTTTGCAGTATGTGAAATATTAACAATAGACTATTATCATAGTTTTGATTTTGTTTTATTTTCTGTAAACCTAAAGCAAGAGATGAGCTTTTCATTTAAGTTAAAAATCAGGAATTTGATGAAGGATATTAGAATGTGCTCATGGTTTGACATAAAGGCTGCAAGTTTTAGCAGCGTATTGCTTGGCTTGTACTTCCAAGTCAATTCCTTGGTTCCCAATTCAATCGTAGGATATTGTTTTCTCGTGGTTTTTCCACCTGATTATAACTTTCTACCACTTCTAAAGTTTGTTTTTAAGTTATTTCCTTTAGCGAAGAGCTTGTGACCCAAGTAAAATACTATTCAAGTACACTCTTCATTGACATAAGCTGTTAGTTTTAAAATTATAGCTTCTTACAAGTGTCTATACATACCTGATGGAAAAAATAAAGGAAGATAAACAGTTCCAAGATGTTCCTAAACTTGTAAATGTCAAGCATTGCCTTAACCTCACCCGTTTGCCTGTAATAGGAGGCAGGATTTTTTTTCTTCACCGGTTTACCCTGTTGAACTTTTCGTAAATGCCCTCAACAGATGGGGCAAAATTGCATTTTGTAGTGTTTGCATTCATAATTTCTATGGTTTTTCTGTCCTAGATGAACTTCTCAGAGACGCTAGTTGAATTTTTGTTGTCATTACAGGTTCAGATTGCTAAAGCTTATGAAAAAGGTGGAGCAGCATGCCTGAGTGTTTTGACTGATGTGAAGTATTTTCAGGTGAGAGCCAACATTTTAGCCCTCTGGACTGGGGTTCTAGATGTTATACTTATACACACAATTGTAGAACATTGTTTTCTGAAAGATTTTTCATACTTATTTTGGGAATAGGGAAGCTTTGAAAATTTAGAGGCCATAAGGAGTTCTGGAGTGCAGGTATGCTTTCTTCCCTTATTCTACCTTAGTATCTCTAAGTGTGAATGTAAATATTTCTCTTCCTATTCTTTTAATTGAACTATGCAAAACATGGAATTCAGTGCCCCCTCTTGTGTAAAGAATTCATAATAGACGCGTGGCAAATCTTCTATGCTCGAGTCAAAGGTGCAGATGCGATTCTATTAATTGCTGCCGTTTTACCTGATCTGGACATCAAGTACATGGCTAAGATATGCAAATTGCTAGGATTAACAGCACTTGTTGAGGTTTTACTTGTGCTTATTTTTCCATCACTGGCATGTGTTTTTTATGTGATATACAATTCAATAAAATTTGTGGGATGAAATATTTGATGTCTTATTCCATGTCACGGTTTTCAATCTTCTAGGTACATGATGAGAGAGAGATGGACCGTGTCCTAGAAATTGATGGTATTGAATTAGTGGGCATCAATAACCGTGACCTTGGTATTTACGAGCTTTACTGAATTGGCTTTATAGATTCCTGAAATTCTTCAGCTATTATTTTCTTCTACTATTTTATTGGTTATATGTTTAATTGGGGTGTTGTGGTTGCTGCCATCCCTCATGGGCATGTGCATGTGCATGGAAATGTTTTACTTCTCCTCCAACTTCCTAACTTTGTTGTTCTATTACTGCTAACTGTATTACTGCGAACTGATTTTAAAACTGTTTTTGATAGATTATCCAGCATTTACTTCCTTCCATAGCTATTGCAGTGACTTTTTTAATCATTGTAATAACATCTACAGTCTGCTTAAAATATTAGTCGCTTACACAGCGAATGCTATAACCTTTTTACCATTGTATCTACATCTACAGAATGCTTAAAATTTACGAGTCACGCCTATGTGAAACCTTGAAAGACATGCTTTTAATTTTCATTTTGGTGTTACAAGGTTGAATTGTGAATTAAATCTGCGAACTTCAAAGAGAGAAGGGAAAAACAGATCATATAAGAATGAGGCACAATTTATTGTGGACTACTATTGAAAATAGAATAACAAGCTGAAAAATCGGTTAGTTTTGCGTGTTCTGATTGTTGTTCATCTTCTGTCCTTTCTATAGGAACATTTAAGGTTGACATTGGCATCACCAAGAAGCTTCTTGAAGGCGAGCGTGGACAAAGGATACGCGAGAAAGGCATAACTGTGAGTATCCTTGAGTTAACTTTCATTTCCAATCATTTCTTCCTCTTGTACTTTTCTACATATTGTTTTTCATTTCCTAAATTATTCAGGTCGTTGGGGAGTCAGGACTTTTCACTCCGGCTGATATTGCCTATGTACAAGAAGCTGGTGTTAAAGCTGTAAGCAGTGATAATCTATGCTACTAATATAACTCATTATACAAAGGATTTCGAGCATGTTGGGCTCATTTTTTAAAAGAGAAATGGCCAAATGATGGGGTGGGGTGTTTAAGGGGGACTCCAGCCTGCATATATAAATCTAAACACAATATATAGAGGGGGATCGAGACTTATCTCTGATATAGAACTAGTCCACTGACACAAAAGGAAACCACCAAAGGAAAGCTAATTCAAGAAACCGGAACATCCCTCAGACCTTGCATGCTCATTCCTAAGACTTCACTTTATTCATATGCAAATCAAATACATCGGTACCACTTTATGCTTGAGATGTTTATGTGTCACACATTTTCTTCTTTCTTCACTAGGTCCTGGTGGGCGAGTCGATTGTTAAGCAAACCGACCCTTGCATGGGAATTACTCAACTGTTTGGTAAAGACATTTCTCCATGATTTTTTTGTGCATCCTACTCTCTTTTAGCTCCTCGAGTTGAAACGAGGTGTATTTTAGTTTATCTCGTTGTGTGTTATTTGGGTTGTGTGATATCCGATATGACATTAAATTTTGGCATATATCCAGTCAAAAACTGCAGTAAGGAATTGATAGGATTGTTGTATTATGCACTATGGAGTTATGATAACTTTTTGTTATATATTATTTCTGCTTCTGGTAAGTTCTCGTTTCTTGATACTAGCGAATTTTCCAGTTATATGCACTTTATTTTACTCTAATTGAAGGTGTCGAATGAGCATAGTGTAGGAGAGTCTTTTTAAATCATGGTCGTCGTCATCATCTTCAAATCATATATATACAACTGAGACCAAATTTATAATAATTAAATTTTTCGTAAAAAACTTTTTACTATAAATAATAAAATGCATATTTTCAATTATTTATTTTATTAGATAATTTCATTATTTTATTAAAAATTATTTCCAAAAGCAAACTTGTCAAATTTTTATAAAATATCAATTTGATCCATGATTTTTCAAAAAGCATAAATCGTACGTGGGCCTAAATTTTTCAAGCCTATGGGCCAGTGACTGGTTGAGACTATCTCCGGAAGCTCATATTTATGCTTTACTCGGTGCTCGCGATTTCAATATCAAGTGGAACTTAGACACTACTTGGGTTTAGATGAGATTGTGCAAATGACGATCAAAGTGGAGCAACAATTAAGAGGAGAGGAGTTGGTTGCACCAACTAAGTGGGGAGTTCATCATCTTCTTTGAGTCCGAATGTTGTAAAACGTGAAGAAGGCAATGTGGTGAGTCTGGTGACCAAATCCGAGACTGAAATCAAACAAGAGACGTCTAAAGAAGTAATGCAATGTAAATATTAAACTCATATTAGTCGTTCTAGAAATATTAAATGCTTTAGGGGTTAAGGAATTGGTCATATTGCTAGCCAATGTCCAAACAAGAGAGTGATGACAATGAATAACTATGAGGAATACGAGTATGAGAGTGAAGAGGATCATGAGGGTGATGATGATGAGATGCCCGAGTTAAAGAATCCTGATGAGAGATATGATGCTATGGTAGGTGAAGAGCTTGTAACTGGGTGATATGATTCTTCAACCAGGAAATGCAAATGCCATCTAAAACGAAATCATGTTCTCGATTCAATGAAATAAAGAATCGTTGTGTTGTCTCGATCTTTTGAAACAAGTAATTGATTGTGATATTCACCCCTAAACTATGAAAAGTGTAGTAACAAATAATATGATATGAACAAGAAGTTATCGGCTTCGTGATTATTCCAAAAAAACGGCAAAAACTTTATTTTGGAGGCCTAAACGATGGAATTTGGTCAAAATAAGGCTTTGATCAATGCGAAAAGGACTTCGCTATGAATATCGTTTGTAGGATCGATTCGGAGGGGAGTACAATAGGTTTTTCCATGAAAATATGAAATCTCACATTTTTCGGGAAAATCCCAACTGGATTATGAACCTAGCAGCTCTCATACCACTTGAATGTCACGCCCCAAAACCAAGATGCGTCATCGACGTTGTTTAATAATTTAAAATCGTGAAACAACAAGCCACGTAGTACATAAAAAGTCACTCTATTTCATAAATCATAATTGTTTTTACAGTGTAAAACACAAATGCAGAAGCGACAAAGTAAATAAAACTAAAATTGATGCTTGAATCTTTCATGTCTAGAACTTGACCACCAACCCCAAAACATGTGTTGTACATCATCTTCCAATTGATCTTCGCCCTTATTTGGGAAGTGAAGTGAGGGGGTGAGTGTTTGGAGAAACACTCAGCATGTGAGGGTCAATCGTACGCATGAATATCGAGATATACATATAATTTGAGTTCAAATGTGACATGTCGTAGAACATGTCGCAACATTAATCAATACATGATACAAATATAATTCGAAACAAGGCACCAAAAACATGTCATAATTGAAGCATAAACTTATACAAAGCACTGTTCATCTCTTTATATACGATATACTGTTCAAACACTAATTGTTACTCCTCTATGGGAGCGATGCCATATATCGATTATTATAACCAATCGAATCAGGACCTTATCTTATCTTAACATGTTTCGGAAATTTTCTTACCATTTTTAATTCAAATCCTAATAGTATATTTTCAAAATTTCATAGCATTGCAAATGAATCATGTGGAATGAAACATATCTGGAACAAAGAGCATGAATTGAGTAGTGTACGATTGAATTGTCAAAAGCAGGAACATAATCATTTTAAAGCATGTATATAAGCCCACTTTCTATTCTTGAAGAAACAAATAAACGTGGAAGAATACTTGCTGGAATGCTCAAACGCAGGAATGTTTCTTGTTGCCGAAACGTGACTCGAATAAGGTGATGCTTATGCTCGAAAAAAATGTTGTAGGGCTCGAGTTTTGGACAGCTTCTTGATCAACTTTGAGCCGCGTTTTTGCTTGAATATGGCAGAACAAGGCTCAAAAATTCTGTTGTTCTTCTTGCTCGAAAATGCTATTGTCTGAGTGATATGTTGGTGTGATATTTCCTCTCAATTCTTGGGGTATTTATCGGGGACTTGGACTAGCTGAATGGTCATGGTTTTAAGGCCATTACAGTCCATTTAAATGTCATTATCAGCCATGAATGGATGGTTACAAGCTTGATTTGAAAGGTTGTAATAATTTGTCAAATGAGCATTTAACTTTGCCTTTCAAATTTCAAAAAAAAAATATATATGATGACAAGGTGTTTAAATTTCGAAAATTTCAAGTAAAAAGCTTGTACAAGGCTTTATGTGCATGGATATACATGAAATCTTGGGTCTTCATAGCAGTGATCAAGAATAACGTCTCATTTCATTGGGGTGTACGTATTTGAGGGGTCTTGATGCAAGGAGGACGGCAGTTGCATACTTTAGTGAGAAGATGAATGGAGAGGCGTTGAACTACCCGACATGCGACAAATAATTATATGTCTTGGTAAGGACTCTCGAGACGTGACAACACTACTTGAGGCATAAAGAATTTGTGATTCATAATGATCATGAATCTCTAAAACACTTTAAGGGACATCAGAAGTTAAACAAGAGGCATGCCATGTGGGTAGCATTCATCGAAACATTCCCTTATGTGATAAAGTACAAATAAGATAAGGAAAATATAGTGGCTGATGCACTATCACATAGTTATGTACTGATTTCTACCTTGGATTCAAAAATATTGGGGTTTGAACATGTGAAGGAATTATATGTGTTGGATGAAGATTTTAAAGAGATTTTTGAGACATCTATGCATGGAACACATGATATATATTACTTGCATAAAGGTTTCTTGTTTAGAGATGATAAATTGTGCATTCCTAGATCTTCAAGTCGTGAATTGCTTGTTAAGGTAGAACATGGGAGAGACTTAATGGGACACTTTAGTGTGGCTAAAACATTGAATGCATTGCATGAACACTGGTCGCATATCAAGAGTGATGTTGAGCGTGTATGAGATAAGTGTATAACATGTTGACAAGCTAAATCTAGGATACGACTTCATGGATTATATACTCTACTTCTTGTTCCTAATGAACCTTGGGTTGACATTTATATGAATTTTGTTTTGGGGTTTCCTAGGACTAAGAAGAGGAGAGACTCTATATTTGTTATTTTGGATATGTTTACTAAGATAACACATTTTATTGCTTATCATAAATTGACTATGTATCTAACATTGCGGATTTGTATTTTAGAGAGTTCGGTAGGTTGCATGCTATGCTGAGGACGATTGTTTCTGATCGCGATGCTAAGTTTTTGAGTTACTTCCGGAAAAATTATTGGTTAAACTTGGTACTAAGTTGTTATTATCTACCGCGTCTCATCCTAAAACGGATGGTCAAACCGAAGTTGTTAATCGAACTTTAGGAACTTTGTTGCGTATGGATGGCGTATAGTACGGTCCCTTCAACTCATATATCCCGATCGAATTTGCAATAATTGGTTTAGCGAGAATTGAAAATGAACTCAATAACGATGTGATATATCTTTGAGTAATAATAGTGTCATAATATGTGCAACTGAGTAAACAAATTTCCAAAATGCATATGTTTTACTCTTGCCAAAGATTCCTTGCACTATTAACTCATCAGATCACATAAGATATCTTCACCCGTAGGCGAACGGTGAATCCCCGACTATAATACATTGGCTCATACGTATTTCGAAACTACACCAAGTCTGGCCACCTGATGACCCTCAATGGAGTCGGTAAATGGATCAAAGTGCATGCTAGTACGTAGAGCATCTACATTATCCCGGGTCAAAGGAATAATGGTGTATAACCATAACTGCAAACTATTACACTCGATAAATGATAACCACTTGGACAGTCCGAGTGAGGGTTGTGCAGTGCATCATCAAATGATCATCCATTTGTATGAATATACTTCTTCATGAACTTACCAATGGAACATGACGTTTACATCAAAGATGTTAGTCTCAAGTTCAGGCGACTTTTATCCTTATTTTAGGAGGCTGATTCACCTAGGAACCCGTTTAGAATATACGGTACACTTTATAATGAGTTTCATGATCTTACGTTGATAGGTATACGCCATGGTTTCTTTTGCATATTCAAGGACTTTGTCTATACAGCTTGCATGGGAATATAGATAAAGTAAATGTCATGATTGGATAAAACCATAAAATATTATTAAAGTAAATATTGTTTTTACCTAAGAGTCAATAAAACTCAAATCACAAGTTGGCTCACTAGACACCTACTCTAACAAATAATACGACCCAAAGTTTGTGTAATTTATCATAACAAATTCCAACAACATGTGCGCATGCCATTCAAACTTGTTCGATTTCAGACCAACAAGAAACAAGAGTAAATTAGTTAACTCCTGAGATTTCATAAGACCTAAATTAGTGAAACTAGGCATCATTCTCAATTTTCACATATTCCATGTACTTGATATTTTAGATGCAACATTGACCATGTGATTATAGCATTAGGAGATTACTGGATAAAACTAACACACAAGTATAAGAAGTATGCCCCTGCTAACCTAATAAACAAAGATTTATCACATGATATTTGACATAATCAAGCAGCAAAGAGTCAATACTTATCTCTATACAATGTATCCGATGATTTTTTATGCGAAATTTGTGATTCCGGTTGGCGAAGAGCGGTAGGGTAGATCATTCGCAGTTCTTACTAAGACAGACACTATGCGATCAAGTGAATCTGGCCTAGGTAGTCAGCTCCATCGGAAGTAGCAAGACCACGTTCATCCACGGCAGAGGCTTTATGCCTGAGAGTTGATTTTCTTACAAATCAATGGCGGTTGCACACTTCAGGTTTTCTGTATCTGAAGGCAGAAAACCTTCTTAGTTAGGTTAGTTGTTAGGTGTAATGAAGAATTAATGCATTTCTTGAAGCTGAATTTTCAACCAACAACTTTCTTTGAGTAACTTCATCAAAAATTCAGGTGGTTTGTGGATAAATGATTGAGCCCGATCATGACCAGTCGAAGAAATCAATGGATCAAGATAGCAACTGTTGATCAAGCTGAGAGGAAATTTGATGCCAAAGCAGAACCAATGCTATGATCTTGACCAACATACTGGAATCAAGCTGAAATTCGGAAACGTTTGGCAGGTGGTCATCCAAGAAACCTATCCTTTTAAGGCATTCAACTCAAGGCCAACTCACAAATATTAAAATGTAGATAAATAATTAAGAAAACAAGATCCATTGTAAGCTGAATTTGGGCATATTCTCATGTAAAGTTTCAATAAGGTTTTGATAACTAATTAGATTAACCGAAAGGAAATGCAAACCCCTTCCATCCTTTAAAGAAACAGATAAAATGATAATCATGTTATGACAATCACAATTATTTGTTAATGAAAGATAGAACCAACTTAATGTGTTCAATTTGTACTTTCAATCCACTTTTCCTAAAAGAACAATGAGAATGATCCGATCTTTTGCATCACACACAAGATAAAATTACAAGTTCAAAATAGATTAAATATCTCTTGTAAAAAGAGCCTTCAGTTTAAGCACATTCCATCAAAATTCATAGAATCAAAGTGCAAAGCCAAGATTGATTTGATAATATCTCCATATGGCATTAATTCAAATGTAAATCACTTCATTATTGCCTCTGTTATCTAGCATTTTTTAGTAGCCTATAGTGTAATTGGAATGTCCTGGCATAATGCGATGACACACAAACATCTGGTTTTTTCAGCTAACCATGCTAAGTAATCGCTACATTTAGTTTTCTACCATTGAACATGAAACAGAAACAGATTCTCACATTTGCACAATAGTGAAGAAATTCTACTGGCGATAAATTGATTTAGACACAATCCATTTCAGTAATTGTTCATTTCCAGCTAATTTAAACCATATTCTGATCACAATGTTTTACTGTTTACTAGAGAATTAAATTCAACATTGCTCAAAAGAGATATTTCTATTCCGCAACCTCCCACACTGCCAGAAATCACAGAATTAAGAAACATTGACACAGAGCTCGCGATTCGTCAGCCTATCATGACTCATGCAAAATCAATTGGAAGAGAGACCTGAAAGATTAATCTCTAAATATGCCAATTACCCTACCGAATTTCATATCGGTTAATTAGAGTGTTGACTTGTTCAGTGAAATCCAATTAGGAGGGTAGGTGAATAAATATTTTAAAGTTCTCTCTTAAAACACTATCAACTAACGTGACCGGTTTTTATATGGTGACTTATAAAAGACCTGATTTTCTCAACTCTTAAAAATAGTCGGACCACAAATAGTGCGGAAAAAGGTTCGATGATTCTTAAGATTATTATATACTCAAATATAGAAAAAATAAACAAGATAAGAAAATGCAGTGACGGAAATGACACATGAATTTTATGGATGTTCGGAGATTCAAGCTCCTACGTCACCCTTTTCCCGCTTAGAAAGAATTTCACTAGAAGATTTTGGTTTTACTACTCTTTTTAACAACCCAGACTTATCTACTAACTAAGTCGAAACTCCCAGTTGATTGAGACACAAAGTCTAACAACCAATAAAACACAAATGAAATAAAGAAGTGAATCCTCATATTCATACAGTCGAAAAAATCTTTAAATGTTCTAGACAGAAATGATCGAGTAGTTTGAAAGAAGCCCTTGATGATCGGATAAATTATCTCAAATGTGAGAGCTGACGAGCTGTAGTTGATATCAGAGTGATGAGTGCTCATAAATATTTTAGGGAATGCTTCAAGTGTGTAAAATCTCGTTGTTGTTAAAGTTGTAGTTTTTAAAACACTCCTTGACATTATATTATATATTTATAGTTTCTTGCATCTTCTAGTTCAACATTCGACTGTAGCTCAATAAATAGGCATTAATGCAATAGTACTATTGTCGTTTAATTAATTAGCACTTTTACATTTTAACAAATGTGAAAGGAAACAATCACTGACAGCAAAAGTAACTAGTTTTGCACGTATACTTTTTAGGAAAACAATATGATATTCTGATATCTTTTTTGTCGTGCATGATCGGTCTACCAACTTTTCTGATAAAGTAAGTGAGATACTTGTAATACATGTTACTTGTATCTGAAGATGACTTTAGTCAACCGTTTATAAATGTACTTCGATATGGTGAACGGTTGAGTAGCCCTCATGCCACAGACTTGTACGCTTGAGCGGTTGAGTAAATCAAAGGATCTGCTGATGACAAAACTGTTAGATATCTTTATATCTTGAGACCGGTTGAACAACTTCTTCTAAATCTTTAATGGGCGGTTGAGTACCTGTAGTACATTGTAAAGGCAACTTGAACTAATACAATAAGTTATTATTTGTTATCACAAAAACTAAGAGATCTAAAAATTTTCTTTTTTTGGTGATGACAAAACCTAATTCCCATAAATATAAGCTACAAGAAAAATGAATTTAATTGCTAGAATGTAAGAATAAAAGCAGTAAATCTTAATGCACATAAAAACCTATACCACCCCATATCCGCCTATACTACCTTCTAAACCAGGAATTTTCTCCACCTTCTGATCCACCACCTCTCTTATGTTGATCACTCTTTCTTTTTCCTCTCCAACTGCTCTTCTCCTAGCTTCATCTTGTCTCCGTCTGGCATGTTCTTGCCTTCGTTCTTCTTCACTTTTTTTGGCATTACCTTTTTGAAAATAATCCATCATTTCTTGTAGTTGAGTGCCAAGGTTAGCCTGAAGACGATCAATACGAGCCTAAGTCTTTGTTCAGTTTGGTTTAACTGTCCAGACAAAGTGACTATGGCATCGTTGGTGTGCTTCTTTGAACTCTTAACTCATTCATGTGAATTTTGATGTCTGATTTTAGTTCAGACACATTTATCATAACATATTAGCGAAGATTGGATATACTGACATCAAAGTCCATCAAACGAGCATCAAAGTCGACCATGAGGCGTCAAACCTTTTCAAGATGGAAATTGACCTCTAAAAAGTGTGCATCGACTGCAATCTGATTTGTTGTGCGCGAAGGGTCAGCCTCATTGTCATTATGTTCCAACCGGTTGTCTTCATCATCAGTACCCATCTCAACATTTTCCATCTTATCTGCTCCAGAGGTGCCTTTGAAATTTGTAAGAATGGAATATGCATCTTTCAGTATGTCATACTCGATCAGAGGACGAGAAAGAGCAGAAGATTCAACTTGATCAACAATCTTTTGAGTTGGTGGGGACTTTGGGGATTATTCTTCAAATATAGTCTTAGGAGATGCACTCTTCGGACCATTTCTTGATCAGTGTCCATGCAAGTAGAACGATCACAAAAGAGGTCAAAGTTTGTCATACAATTTCATCCACTGAGGTCAGAGGGACCTCGGGTAGTAATGCATCAATCTCAGCAACTGTAGAAGGACATGTTTCAGAGTCGGTAAAAGTAGAGGCAGAAAAAGGTACCACTGATTGGGTTTCCCCAAAGGTTGGAGCATGATCAATGGTTGAATGATCTATAGCGATTGAAGAGGGTTCTTCAACGGCCGCTTGTTCAGCATCAAAGAGAGTGGAAGGGCCACCGTCTGTATATGACAGGTTGATGTCTGGGACAACCATTTCATCTTTTTTTTTCTTTCTCTTCTTTCTCAACCTCGTCTTCTTCTTCTTCTACATCCATTTCATTTAGCATGTCAAGGGCTTCTCTGGTGCAGATTTTATTGTTTTGGGGAGCGATTGAAGAGGAATTTCGAACTCACTCCACTTATTATGAACCTTTGAGCTTATGGCCAACACATTCAACTCCGGCTGTGAGATTACGACAGCATCATCGGGAGCTGTGCGGCTGGTGGCATCAAAATTTGTCTGTTGCTGGATGAATATCAACCGTAGAATTATTTCCCTCAATTGGATGTCAATAAACATCTGATAGCCGAGAGCTACTTCAATCTCATCAGTCTTGGCCCAATCCAGCATCTGGAATTCTAGAGTGGCCAGCTTCTCAATTAGATTCTCATCCAAGTTGGTCTTGAACAAAACAGAGGTGCGATTTCAAACCATATGTTGAACATTTTCTTTGCCACTTCCTTCAATACTTGAGACATTGTCAAGGCAACATCTTTCTGAACATCAGTAGGAGTCTTGGATGTCAGTGGCATCTTCCACTTGCCCTTGTTCTTAGGGTCCACTAGAGGAACTGCAAAAGCTTGGGAAAGAACAGCACCTTCATAAATTCAAATGCCAGCCAACGGTCGAGTGAGATAGAATTGTGAAAAAGTCATCGGTTGAAACACTTCGGACAGCAACATTATCTTCTTCTTGGGCTTATTTTCGCCCTTCGACCTCTTGGGGTCATTAGTTTTTTATCCTTTAAATGCAGTGGTCGAAGCCTCGGGCCTAATGAAGACATGTTTTAGAGGGATGTTCTCCTGGTTGTCCTCTTCATCGGTCTCATAGTAGACTGTCTTCCTTTTCACTGGTGCCCTAGTCATGTGCTTTCTTCCTCTTGCTCAGAACTTTTATTTATTTGCAATGATATTTCAGCAGCGATGGTAGAATAGTTCTTCTTCAGAAATTCAGCAACAGTCACAGCATTGAGCCACTTCTTTGGATGCAGCGGCTTAGTGATGCAAAACGTCACTTCAACAGATCAAGCAGATAAGAAATCTGTAATGTAAATCCTTCATATTGACCCTTTCCCTTGGTCATTGCGCACAAAATCCCAAACAGGATATCAAAACAGTTGACAGCGATCATTGATGTGATCACCACCATTTATTGGAACTTCTCCTGGGTGATCTTGTCGTATGCCCTGCTTTGGCCATTATGGTGTTGGCCACTATGTTGGCCACTATGTTGACAAGAAATCAAAACTCTGTGTACTTTAACGTGTTTCTTCATAAACTTTTTACTAGATTCAATATATANGTAGGATTGTGGATTTGAATTTTGAAATCTGATTAAGATATGAAACAATGCTTATGTTTTTAAAATAAACTCTTAATCACGCGCGATAAATGCATATAAAAAAATGTTGGTAATTAAAATAAATATGAATCATTTTTTGCAAAAATCAATAATTAAATATAATAATGAAGATATTAAATGTCAGAGGTCAGATAAAGTCACGGTTTCCAAAATTCATTCAACTGTTTCGGTTGAAAACGTATGTACCTGCTGAACAATTTTTTATCAAGCATGACACATTTGTACTTCATTATAATCAATATAATGTAAAGGATAATTATCCCTAAACATATGTACTAAGATAAATTTACCGAACCAACAATATTTCTAAAATAGGAAACTTAGTGTCCGATAGCATTTTGGTAAGAATATATGTTGATTTTTGATCGATTGAGATGTATCCTAGTCGAATCTCCCCCTTCATGACATGATCCCTTATGAAGTAATGTCTAATATAATTGTGCTTTGTTCTGGAATGCATGATTAGATTGTATGTTATGGCAATAGCACTTGTGTTGTCACAGAAGATGGGAGCTTCATTCTGCTTCTGTGATTGAAGTGGCTATGGATGTCTGCTTCTTGCTAAATCAGGAGATAGGTCTATCTTTAAAGAATTTACATGATCCACTCGTGCTCTTCCTGTCAATCTTACAACCTGCATAATCTACTTCAGAATATCTAATAAGGTTAATACTTGAGTCTTCGGGATACCATAGACCCACATTGATAGTTCTGTTAAGATATTAAAAATACGCTTAACTCTATTGTAATGTGATTGGTTGGGAGCAGCTTGAAATCAAGCACATAGACAGACAACAAACAAAATATATAGTCGACTGACGGTTAGATATAATAGTGTCCTATGAGATCGTGATACATTGTTGCCTCGACCAGAATTTCCCTTTCATCCTTATCTAACTTGATTGATTCGCTCATAAGGTGGATGCAATAGAGCAGTTGTCCATTCCAAAGTCTTGATGAGATCTTGGTATACTTGGATTGATTTATAAAGATGTCTTTATCAAGCTGTTTGACTTTCAATCCAAGAAAAAATATAAGCTCGTCCATCATAGTCATTTCAAACTTTTCTTTCACAAGGTTAGATAATTTCTCACAAAGTTTGGAGTTAGTATAACCAAATATTATATCATCAACATATATTTGGACTAGAAAGATATGATCTACCTTAGTAAATTTTAACCAGGTCTTATCGACTGTTCTTAGCGCAAAATTGTGATCAATTAAAAACTTAAGGAGAGCACCATATTAAGCTTTAGGTGTCTGTTAGTTTATACAAAGCTTTATCTAGTTTAAAAACATAATTTGGATAAGCAAGATTGATAAAACCTGAAAGTTATTCAACATAGACTTTCTCTTGCAGGAGACCGTTTAGGAATGTAGACTTTACATCTATTTGATAAACTTTAAAGTCCTTGAAAGCAACATATCCAAAGAAGATTTGAATGGTCTCAAGTCTTGAAACAGGTGCAAATGACTCATCAAGGTCAATACTTTCTTCTTGTCAGTATCCTTGGGCTACAAAACGAGCCTTGTTCCTTACCACTGTTCCATTCTCATCCAGTTTTTTCTGAAAACCCATCTAGTCCCAACGAAATTTTGCATTTTCGGTCGGGGAACTAGATGCCAAACTTTTTTGCGCTCAACCTGGTTAAGTTTCTCTTTCATGGCTTTTATCCAGTTAGAATTTGCTAATTCTTCATCCATCTTCTTTGCCTCAAGCTGAGCGATAAAAGTAGCATGCAAAAACTCATCAATAATTTGTTTCCTAGTTTTAAGAGGTGCATAATGATTAAAATTACCAAATTGGGTTGATGATTTCTGCTCCATCGGTAGTTTGGTCGAAGAGTATGTGGATCATGTTGGGGTTGATCTTCTTCTTTAATGATAACCTCTTCCTCTCCTCTTCTTGGATAATTCTCTGTGATCAGTTCTAGGAGCTCTTGATATGGTCCGATAGGATTGTTTTCCATGATTACTGGACCGGTTTCAGGAATCACGTCATTGTGTCTCCATAGCTTAATCTCACTATTACTTTCGTAGAAAATATTTGTATCTCCAATATTTGACTTAACTCATTTACATTTACATGTTCTTCAGTTTCACAAACTATAGATTCATAAAAAAAAAATTTATAACATGAACGGATTCTTCAACGGTCAGAGACTTGTTTTTGAAGACTGTATAAACTCTACTGATCAATGAACAACTAATTAATAATATTTCATCAGCTTTAGCATCGAAGGTAGATAATTGAGTTTTTCCATTGTTGTAAATGAAACATTTGTAGACAAATATTTTGAAATATGAGATATCCGATTTCATGTCATTCCAGATCTCATAAGGAGGTTTCATATGCCTTTTTTAATCATATATGTATTTTGATTATAGCAAGATGTATTGATATCTTATACCCAAAGTCTTTGAGAAAGATTTGAATTAACAATAATTGTTCTAGCTATTTCTTTTGAATTGTGGTTCATTCTCTCAGCAACACCATTATGTTGAGGAGACTGGGCAATTGAGAACACATATTTGATTGTCTGGTCATCAAGATAGAATCCAAGGGTTTTGTTTATGAACTAGATATCCATGTCACTCCTTATCCTATCTATCGTATTAGATTTTTCATTTTGCAACTGTTTTAAAACTTTGATCAAATATGAAGCGGTATGATCTTTGGATGGTAGGATGATTTCCAAGTATATCGAGAGTAACCATCCATTATCACTAGAATATACATCATTCCTCCTATACTCTTTATTGGAATAGGGACAAACATCTTTTAATTTTGAAAGTAGATCTCATATGCTTGCCCAATTGGCATGCGGTGCAGATTTTTTTTTTTTGATGAAAATATTTTTGAGCAAACCGATCATCAAATCTTGTTTACTCATATTGGAAATTAATTTTAAATTTAAGTGATTCAGCTGTTTGTGCCACAACCAATGGTTATCATTACTCTGAGCAAAAAAATTGTAGGAGAGGGAAGGTAATCATCTTTCAAACTAATTCTATAGGTTTTTTCTTCTCTTGATCTGATTAGCATGATATCATCATTGTTAGATTTCATAGTGCAAATATGTAGGTGAAATTCAACTAAATAATCATTATCACACAACTAGCTAATGTTAATCAATTCATAGCATAAGTTTTCAAACAACAGTACATCTTAATAATGACATTATCATGGATAATCTTACATATACCCATGGCTTTACCTTTTCATTTATCACCAAATGAGACTCTTGGTCCTTTGCATTTAATCACTTCTGACAGAAGCTTTTTGTTTCAATTCATGTATCTCAAGCATCCACTATCAAGGTACCAAGTTGAATCTTCGAATGTTTTTGTTTTATGTACCTATCGACAATACAAAACACTTTTGGTATCCATATCTAGTTGGGACGAGATCATATTAATCCTTTCGGAACACACAGTTGAATTACCCTTATTGGCTTACCCTTATGTGTATCCAAAAATTCAAGCGGTCGAGTAAAGTTTTGTGCAGTTATATGCAGTGTCCTAGATTTAACCAGATGTTATTTAGGTTGTTTGTCCTTGTTGTCCATTTGTACCTTCTTAGAATAGACCTGCAATTAAAGTATTGTCTTGGTCTTCCCTTGTAAATACTTTTTCTAGATTGAAATGGCTTCTTCCAAGACTGGTTGCAACTCTGCCGATTAACTTGTCCAATTCCATTTGATCTTGGCTTTAACGATTTATTTCCAAACTTAGAATCCAGAGGTTCGACGTATCCCAGTCTTCAATGCTTATCCTAGTTCTCATATATTACTTTATGTTTTCTTGGACCTCATGCTTATCATGTTCATATATCATATTGGACCGGATAAAATTTATCATTTTAGACTTGCTTTTGTCCATATACTATTGAGTACAGTCATCATGTCATAGTCTAGACCGGTTTTATCACCATCTTGCTTTTGTTTTTTATGCATCTTACTTAATGAAACTGAAGATTGGTTCTAAGTGTTGATTACCTGGAGAAACTTTTTATTTTCATTCAAAGTAGCTTGGAATAGTATTCTCATATTATCATTTTTATTGGCTAGCAAACTTAATTTTCACCTTTAGACCGTCGAGTTTCTTTAGTTGCAAGCAACTAGATTTACTCGACTTATCTTTTAAGCTTACTTTATCTGCTTTCACTTTCTCAAATAGTTGAGAAAAAATCTTGTAATCTTTGGTCAAATCATGAAGTGCAGTGACGAGGTATCTTGTGTAAATTCACTAGGTCCAAAATCAATACCTTATCATCATCTTCTTTTGGTTCTGGATTTTCTGTTAGGAACTGGACCAGCTTATGATCACTATCACTTGAGATGGTTTCTGATCCAGAAGAAACATTCTCTGATTCTGCCCACTTGCTCTTGTTTTCCTCAGCAACGAGTACTTTTGGATCTTTTCTCATCCTTCGACCGTCTCCTCTCGAACGATTTTTCCTCATCTGTAATGGGCCTGTTACAGTCGGCAATATAGTGACCTTTCTTGTCACAGTTAAAATAAGCTTGATCATACTCTGTATGGTCTTTTTAAGACAAAGTTTAGTAAATTTAGATTGATTATTGCGCATAAATTTACCGAACTTTTTGACAAACAGAGATATGGCATCATTGCTCAATTTCTCGGCAGATTCCTTGCTTGAAGTCTCTTCGACCGGAGGAGCAACAACGGTTGTAGCCAGAGATTTCGTCAATTGGAATGTGGATGGTTCTTCTTCAATTTGAATACCAAACTCGAACTCTTAGGCTTTGAGGTCAGCAAACAAGTCACAACTCCAGTTTGCTTAGATTCTTGGATTTTCTCATGGCCACCGTCTTTACTTCTCACTCTTTGGGAAAAGCTCGTATTACATTCAAAGAAATTTCACGGTTAGAATATTTCTTACCAAGAGATGCAAGTTCAATAATGATACTATTAAATTGTTCACCAAACTCATTGAGAGTTTCTCCAGGATTCATCTTGGCATTGTCGAATTTTTTCTTGGAATTGTCGAATTTTGGGATATTCACAGTCAGCTTGTTCTTTTTTGTCTGGATTCTTCAATTGGCCGTTAAAAGTGGAGGGTACCGGGATGAAATAGAGAGGTGGATCAAGAGTGGAAGAAGATGGAACACGATGAGTGAAGTGATATGAAATCATCTCACTTTCAACAATGTCGATTTCGATGGTTTTGAAATATCATAAATACTATTTTAAAATATTATCAGGAGAAAATAAATGAAATAAAATAAACTGATTAGGGCATCTCCAACCCAACTCCAAAATGGAGTATTCCTTCATTATAGAGAATGGATTCTCCTCCGAACCATCTTTATTTGTCTACTCCATTTCAGAGGAAGGAATAGTAATCCTCTAAAAATGAAGGACAACTATTCAAATGGAGGATGGGGTGAAAGATACAAATAATTATAGAATTGTCATTATGAAAATTGCAATATAACCCTTGTAGTTTTATCAAATTTTTTGGCCAATTTTTTAATAATTTCGAATTTTTTAATTATTTTTAATGTTAAATAATTTTTTGGCCACTTTTTTTAATTTCGAATTTTTTAAATGTTTTTAATTTTAAATAATTTTTTTGTCCATTTTATATTTTTTATTTTGAATTATTTAATTCTGAAAAATTTATTTTAATTGTTTTATTTTTTTTCATGAATTAATTTGTGTGTTGTTCTTTAAATCATGTGTCTTTATGTTTGTCTTGATTTATATTTTATGTCTGTTTGATAATGTTGTTTTTTGTTTGCAATTTGATGACACAATAAATGTATTGTTTTAAATAAACGAGTCGAATACACATGTAGTTGCGTTATGTTTAGCGAATTAATTAAGTTTAGTTAAATAATACATTATGAAATTAATTAATTAATTATATATATATATATGTGTGTATTTGAAAATGAAATAAATTAGAGAAATGAAATATTTGGTAATATTTAAAATATATGGGTTGAAATGAAATAAATTAAAGAAATAAAGTATTTCTTAATATTTAAAGAAAATGGGTTGAAAATGAAATAAATTAAATAAATAGAGTATTTGATAATATTTAGAGGATATGGGTTAGAGATGGCTTTAGTAGGAAAATGGCAGATCAAGCAGAAGTAAAAGTCCACACTTTCTGTCATTGAGATTTTAGCTTAATAATTTTTAAATATAAAGAAACATATACAGAGTGTTTGGAAATGTCAAATACAAGCTTTTCCTCCTTCGCATTCTGGTTACAATCATCGAGCCATTACTCCAAATTCCCCAGAATTCTAGTTTCACAGTTAAAAACATGCATGCATATTAAGAGTAACCTTATTAAAATACAGTTTCAATCCAATGTATCGAATACGTTAATAACCACGCAGTTGAGCTTCTCGACTAGTCAGTGGAACGTAACGAACTGATGTCTCACTTCGAACACTTAATGAGCCATCCATATTCTTGTCCACAACTTGAAGGTCTTGGAAAATGTTGCCCACAGGGATCACAAGTCTCCCGCCGGGCTTCAGTTGTTCTACTAGTGCTGGAGGAATTTCGGGTGAAGCAGCCCCGACATGAATGGCATCATAAGGTGCAAACTCAGGCCAGCCCAACCTGCCATCTGGTTACCATGCAAATAAAAAAGACTAAATATTAGGTAGCAGGATATATAGACGTTGTTCGTTTGACCTTTTGAAGCTAAAATTTCTTCACTCGAAAGTATATAGGCGTTCATTCGTTTGACCTTTTGAAGCTAAAATTTCTCCACTCGAAAGTGCAGTAGCCGTTTGTTTTCATCCACTTTCAAGATCGATTTTCTCTATCATTTTGTGATCCTCAATACACATACATTCAACTTTTGACCATATAACTATAACTACATCATTTTATATACCTACATCATTCGGCTTTAACTTTATACTCCATTCCCAATTCACAAGCAAATTTTCAAAGATAATACCCCGATCCCTAAACTGAAAGCACTTCCCCACAGTAAGACTACAATCCCCGTTTAACATACAATTCAAAGTAAGAGCGCATCAAAATCAAAGGTATACCGCCAACATGCACCGAGAGAGGTCCTTCTTTCAATAGTTCAGCTGCTGCACTTCTTTGGATATTTCTAATTGAAGATTCAACCAACTCTGGAATGTGTTCAACACCAACAGCTCGGCCTTGTTGTCCAACCATAACAGCAAAGCAAGCGGTCAAATACCCAGTTCCTACAAGAGAAATCCAAAAATTGGAAGGGCCTCAAAGGACTGACGTTAGCATGTTATGAAAAATTCATCGTACTAGGAATATACTAGAAACTGATTATGCTTACACTCCTCATTGTATTTTAATTCCAAATTCTTTAAAAATTCTATAATTTTAATCTATCGCTTAACCAACTGGTAGGATCCTTGCCTAATCCTCCACCATAATGGGAGATTTTCAGTAAAAAAAAAAACTTACTGATGAGACATTAATTAATAGAATCACTAAATACACATTATGAACTTAAAGACATTTCATAGCAGAACTCGATAACATATAAAACCTGAACCAACATCCAATGCATGCATGCCAGGCTTCAAATGGTTCTCCAACAACTCAAGGCACATGGCATGCATATGAGGCGCAGAAATAGTAACATTGTAACCAATCTGCATTGGATTGTCCACATATGGTGGTGTATCCGCTGGCACAAACAAAGCTCTGTCAATGGTTTCCATTATTTCTGCTACTTTCTGTGACCTTATCACTCCATGGCTCTGCAAACGATCTACCATTTCTTTGTTCTTGTTAATACTGCTTCCCCTCCAGATTCGCTATTCATATAACATGTTGTCCGATGAACCCAAATAAAACAAGTAAAAACTACAAATTTATCAAAATTGGAAGAGACACCACATTCCCACATCACTACAAAGAATTACCGGTTAGACACCATTTAATACATGAACTCAACCCATTGTGACAATGATGAATTCGCATACAAACCCCATAAAACACAAAGCTATTTCTTTAAACACAAAGCATCAGTTCTCATCTAAATTACATAAATAAAACCAAAACTCGTTTTGCTTCCAACTTAGCATACAAAATTTCAATCTCTAACTCAAGCAAAATAATCCTTTAGGAAGCCACAACTCAGTTAAATATATCTACTTTCAAGCAACTGCATATGCACCCCGATGAGAGTACCTTCCCGGCCACGCCTGAAGCAGTGCGCAACTCAGGCTAGTAAAATTATCCCCCATGGATATTTTTTTTACTATCTCGATTTCACATATGGACTGCGCTTGAGTGGAAGGCACAACAAGAGCATTCTTTGCACCCAGATGTAACAAAACTAAACCTTCAATAAAGCTAACAACTTGGCTCTGGAGCAATAGCCTTAGTATGCTCCAAACACTCCATGCCATGATAGTCGAAAGTCATTTAATTCAACATAAAACATAAGTCACTGTCTTTAACTTTTAGTTATACACTAATAACTATTACATTTTTATTATTGTTTGACAGTTTAAAACCTTCAACAACACACATAACATGGCTGTGGAGAAATAGCCTTAGTGCACATCAAACGCTCCAAGCCATGAAAGATATTGAATTCTAGGTAAAAGTCTCTAACTTTTACTCATGAAATGATAAATAAATATCAGTTTATTCTCGTTCGAAAGTTTAAAAATACAGTCATTTCTTTTCAACTGAATTTTCTTCAAATTGTTATATTCTTGCACATCATGTCATAAGCCTGCTTCGTGGCGGTCAGGGGTGTCTCTCTTTGTGTATTGTGTTAGGTTATATGATAATCATGCACTGTACATCTCGACTATACTTCTTTACCCCTTTTCCGAAAGAAGAAAAATATACCAGCATCCTCTTTACCCTTGGCCCTTGCGGGATTCACATTTTTCTTATCTTAAAACTAAAAGGTACAAACAATTTTGCTCCTTCATATCTTAATAACTCTATCAAGAGCAAATAGTGCAGAAAACATTAAGTCAATGAATTCCTCAGATCACACGCTCAATCTATGCAATTGATGCATCATCTATGGTGGAAATAATTGCAAATAAAAAGGATACATATCTTCTCATTGACAAACGTTAGCTCATAAATTTGAATTGAGTGCAATGCCAACAGAAAAAAAAAAAAAAAAAAAAAAAAAAAAAAAAAAAAAAAANAGCAAACAAACAAACAAGCACACACAAGAAAACACCTAGTAGAAGCGTCCAATTTGCTTCTACCTCCATGGTGGCGGCGGCGCTTGAACTATAAAGGTGATGGATTTAGGGAGGAGTACGATAGCGGCAACCACGCGATTGTTGTGATGAATAATAGGAAGCAAAACTATCCTTCGACTTTTGTCCCTGCCGTCATCGTTCTGTTATCACGTGCCTCTCACGTTTGAAAAGCATCGTCTTGGTCGGTTAATTGAATCTGTCTTATTTAAAAACATAAATTAGTAGTTTGATAATTTGGAAACTAAAGTTTTTAAAATACTACCATCACTGGGTAAGCAATTCATGCATAGATATTAATTTTTTTGTGAAAAATCTAAAAAAAATTTAAAATTGATTTTTTATCATGATTTTTTTTATATTACGTATGGTATATGATGACAATGGGACGGGTCTGCGAAAGATTTGGTCAATCCGTTGCTTCATCAAGGAAAAATTGGGCTCAGAACCACCCCAAAATACGTCGGATCCCATCTAGGTTAGACGTCGTTTGTGCAGTATTTGGGTTGCGAGCGACAAAGAATGTAAGTGTCAAAATGTAAAATGTAACTTCTAAAATAACCAAAAGTAAGTCTCGATTTAACCATTTGTTATAATCTTCTCGATTAGTCATTGAAAAACTAATAAACTAATAATAAAAATAATGGTAATTGGATTTAAATTCAACAATGACAATCGAATTAACTTCGTAATTAATGAACGGAAATATATATTTTTTTTTTTACAAGTGAAATGGAAATAATAACAAAACTAGAAATTCGAAATGAAGAACGTAAATATAAGCTGGAAATTGTGTGTTTAAAGCTGGAAAAATATTAGCTTAAGAACTAAATTTGTGCTTGAAACTTTAAACGCCTACCCGGAGTCGAAGTTCTCAAGGTGATATATAGTCTACAAGATAGGTGATTGATACCTGAAAAAGCACTACTCATATCAACAAAATGCATTTTCTTTTCGAAAGCTCGAAAGCTCGTAACATAAGAATTCCAAAGTTAATTGTAATTGACTTAAAACATTTATGGGATGAGTGATGTCACGTGAAATATCTCAGATTACACGTGAGTGGAGACATAAACACGTTGGAAAGACTCATATTGATATGCTGAGAACAATCATCGAACATGAGATGTTACAAAACTATTGATCGAAAATTGCAGGTTGTGTATTGCTATTTGGGAGTTGATTTTGTGTGTTGTGCTTGTTTCTGCCTTTTTTCCCTTTATTTGTATGTTTCTTCGAGCTGCTCTAATTGTCAGTCATCATTTCCAACATGGGATATGTAGTTTTTTATACTTATTGCAACTACTTTACCTTAGTCATATTTTTCATTTTTTTTTATTTAGTTCCTCCATTGATTCATCCGAGTCATTACCAACAAGATGGCGTAGACAGTTTTCCCCAAATTTTGAAACTGAATTATTGACACTGTTGAGATTATTTTTTGGGCCTAAAGCTCATTACTCACTTCCACAACACTTGCCATCAATTTTATGGGCAATTTAAAAAATTATTTTTTGGTTAAATAAACACGTAAACCCGCAAAACATCATTCGAGTTGCCCGTCTAATCCGCAACCCACCTTGAGTTTGGTTAAGTTGAGGAATTTTCAACCCGCCAGGAGCCTTTTTCCGGGTCGGACCGACCCGTTTGATAGCTTTAGTCATAACCTAACAATTTATATCATCCTTAAAAAAACAAATCAATATTAATATAAAATACAAATGATTGTTGTTAATATACATATCTGAGTGGATCCAGGGATGGTTTATTAAAAACTGTTATCCACCTCGGACTCAATTTTGGGCTGTCGATGAGGTTTAGATCCACCTTGTTCAGATAGTAAATCCGACTCATTGACATCTATAATATGATACATAAGTTTTATTATCTTTTTATATTAAATAAATTTCAAACACTTTTGTAGTCTTATAGGGATAATTTTTATTTATAAAAAATTACACAATGATACTTTTGGCTCTTCATGTATTATAAATTATAATGTGTTGATGAATTGTTATAAGTAATGAATATTTTCAAGCGCGGTGTGCTTATACACTCAATATTTATATAAACATGATAATTTTTGTTATTTTAAAATTAATTATTTTTTATTAGGAGTGAGACTATCTAAACATTTTAAAAATATGTATAAGATTGAAAGATTAAAAAAAAAAGGTACAATCGTAATTTTACTTAAAAATTCACCAAATATATTAAAAGTTAGTTCCCAAACTTTAATTAAAAAGCAAAATTTTTAATTTGTGAAATTAGATTTACATGATTTTATTGTATTTAAATTCTTACATTTTTGTTATTTAAAAAATTAATCTTATGTTTTTATATGCTAATAATGATTAGCAATTCCTCAACCTAACTGACCTAATTCCATGTTGGGTCTTACTTATTTTAGGTCAGACTTCAAATTCAAATGATTTGATGTGGGCCAATTACTTTGTCGATCTTGACAAAGCTTTTCCATTTTTCGAGCAATGATCAAGCTCGAGTCACATATATTATGAAAAATAAAATTAAAGTAACAATTTAACCACTATTTAAAAAATAAAATTACAACGGTTGGAATTTTTACAAAATATTTTATATTTCAAATAAAGTCACTCTTATTTTTCAAAAATTAAATTACATACCTTTATCCATGTTTATATTTTTTTTGCTAATTTTGATCCATCCCTTCTATCATTTATTCTATCAATTTCTACTATAATTGTGGCTGTGGGAATCTTTGGTAATTTTTGTGTGTATAATATATACGATGCACATTTGTTAAGAGAGAATAATCACATTTCATCCAACACTAAAAATACATTTTCTTTGCCAGGAAAAATATTGAGACTTTTTCGTGCAATCTAACAATTATGTATTTTAGAATCTTTAACATAAACATCATGTTTCTTTCGTAAGGACATAGAGATATTCATGCATATAAATAAGTGCTCATTGGATGAAGCACTGAACAACACTCTCTTAAACTTTTCAAACGGTTATCACTTATCGAGTAATTAGGTGGTGAGATTGGGTGTAGTCTCGACATACGTAGGAGTCAGTATATTGTAATCAGGTCTCACCGCTCACCTACGAGTGTGGATATCCTATGTGATCTGTGTTAGAGTAGGTGTCCAACGAGTTGTGGCTTGAGCTTTATTGATTCTAATGTAAAAACGATATTTATTTTATTAATATTTTATGATTTTATCCAATTATGACATTTACTTTATCTGTATACTCATTAAAATTGCATAGATAAAGTCTTTGAATATATAATAGGTACACTGAAGTTTGTCTCTCAACGTAAGATCGTGCAACTCATTAAGAAATGTACAATATATTCTAAATAGCTTCCTAATCAAATCATCCGCCTAAAATTAGGATAAATGTTCCTTGAGCTTAAGATCAGCATACGTAATATAAACGTAATGTTTCATAGATAATTGCATGGAGATATATTTGTACAGATTAATGATCATTTAATGATTCACTGAACAACCTTCTTCGGACTATCCAAGTGGGTATCGCTTACCAACTAGAATAATATGGGATTATGGTTATACACCATTAGTCCTTGGACCCGAGACAACATAGTGGCTATACATATTATGTAGAACCCGTAAATTAGACTACGTATAAGTCATGCATAATTCTAGTATTTAAATTAAAATGATTTTATTGCATGAGTATTTAAATTCTTTTCTTTAAATTTATTTATTTAGTTCATGCAGTAGTTTAATTACTACCTTTTCAGTTAAATAAGAGAGGCCGGACTGGAGTTGGAATAAAGAGATAAATTTTAATATTTGGAAAACATTCTTAGAATTTATTTAAGATAAATAATAAGTTAATTTATTGTAAAATAAAGTTTAGGGAATTAATTAATTAATTAGAGATAAGTAGTAAATAAATTCTTTTAGGTTCAATAATTTAATTAAAAGCCTAAAATAAAATATGTGACCAATTGAGACAAGTTAATCTAGGCTTATTTTATTTAAGAAATTGTAACTTAACATGGTAGTAATTTAATTTAAAGAATTATCCATGCATGCAAGATAATGGCATTCCTTAATTAATTTATTTATTCACTAAAATATTTAATGGGTAGATCAAACTCTAAAGAATTAAAATACAAGATTTAAGAAATATTTTCCCTCCATTTTTATTTAAGATTTCGGCCACCCCTATGAGATTTAATTAATTTGTCAACTCTCCTTTTTTTAATCTTTCACTTGGTCCTTTCCTTATCCAATTTTTGGGAGATAAATCTCTCAACTTTAATCCTCAATAATTAAACAATTAAGCAATATTCTCCCTTATTTTGCAAGCTCAAAATCGGCCCTCCTTTAATTTTGAAAGATTATTTTGAGTTGGACAATTTATTTCTTAAATATCTTTCCCTTAATCTTTTAAAGGTAGATATTCTCCCCACTTTTAAATCTCTACCAATTAATTTATTTAAGCTATTTTCTCCCTTGTTCCTAGACCCAAAAATCGACCAAGTGCACCCTCAATTGTCCTTCAAAAAAATCTTTTGATATCATATTATTTCCTTATCTCTCACATTCAAAGATAGCAAGATTGATTCCCTTCCATTTAACTTGCAACCTCCCATTTATCTCCCTAGACTCCCTCCCCACCATCATCACCGAAATTCAGAGCATATTGAGAGAAAAAAAAACGTGAGGTGCTAGGGAGGAAATCGAGTAGAAAACAAGAAACCAAAGAAGAACACTCCGTCTCCTCCGCGCCGCGTCGTCGCTCGTTTGTTTTTCCTTTCAAAAACAAAATATTCAGGCATGCATATACCATCCCTTGCCCTTCAATCAAGTCATATTTACAATTTTTTTACAAACCATCATGTGTGCATGAATCATGAAAACCGAAACTATGTCAAGAATTTTCGAAAAAAAAAAAGAAAAGTGTGCAGAATTTCGGCTCTTCACTTGTTCACCTCACGGGCTTGGCTTGTTTCTGATGTTTCAGGTGTTGGCTCGACCCTAGGCTCCCAAGGCTGCATCTAGACATGTACTAGAACATGTTAGGACCATGTTGGTCCATTCGTTCAGTCCCACACACGCTGGAAACTCGCATGTGACAGCAACACCCCAAATGTGTCCATTTGAGTCTCGATTTTTATGGTTGCTGTCAAGGGAGAAAGTTCTTGATCTTGGCTGCCATAGGGGCCTATAGCCATGGTTGGAACACTTCCCTATCATGTCTAAGACGTGATCAAGTCACCTTTTTGAGGCTTGGTCCATAGTGGAATCGGTTTTTAAATCAAAAGAAACAAGAACAGCCCCTCCCCTTCGGCCCTTCATTTTACAGCAAGTGTAGTTCGATTTTTGTGGTGTGGTGTGAATCTTGGTTGGCCTCGGGCCCATAGCCATGATTCATACCATACCTCTTGATGTCTAGATCATGCCATGGTCAATCAAACGGCCACTGGAACGACACGGGACAGCAAAGGAAGCAATATACACCACGCACGCAAGGGTGCCTCTCGAGTGGACTTTTCGGTTGGTTTCGGGTGTGGTTCGAATTGTGGCTGGCCTTGGGCCCTTAGCCATAGTTCCAACCTTTCCTTAGGATGTTGGTAAGAGGTTCTGGTTGGTGGTTCAAGCCCCAATGGTCGTTAGTCTGGAAAACAACACAAGCAATCGAAGGCACAGCTGCTGTAATTTTTGACAGCAAGAGTGCCGCGGTTAAGAGGCAAGTTCCGGGTCTTTGGTTGGCTTTTAGCCTATGGCCTTGGACGGGACAGTGCCTCATCAAGTTAGAAAGGTCATATTTTTGGCCGTTTGTGATTCGGATCATTTTAGAGGTCGTACGAGAATTTACGGTGCAATGTGCCAAAGTGACTCTCGAAAGAGCGTTTCATGTTTTTGGCCTCCATTCACTAAATTTCGAGTACTGTAAATTTAGGAACATTATTTCATCATTTTTAAGAGTATTTTAATCATGACTAAACGTTGGTTTGGTGTTGGTTCGGGTTAGTTCGGAGTCATGATTAAATACTAAGTCAGTGGGCGTAATTGTCTCGTTTTTGGATTCAATTACAAATTTTGGTCAAGTAAATCATTTGCATATTTTTCATGACATAATTAGGTCGCAACGAGCTTGGAAACGGTCCAACCCTTATGGTAAAATTTATACATGATGTTTAATTTTGTATTTAATTATATTACGTGCAAAAATGTAAAATATTCATTTTGATATTTATGCGATATTGCTTGTGGTCACTTTACTATCATGGGATTTTACTTCACCCGGTCGTCAGTTACCGGTCAGTTTAGTTTTGTACCACCCAATATAATGTGGCATTAGTCTGATCAGACGATTAGTATTTCACCCGGTCGCCAGTTACCGGTCACGGTCGTCAGTTACCAGTCAGTTCAGTTCAGGGGCCACTTGCGTATAACATAATCTCAACAGAAAATTATTACACGTTATTTTATGACAGGACTCTACGGAGCAAACATTTTACTTACTAATTTCAGTTCAGTTCAGTTCAGTTATGCACGTAATATCAATTATTCATGATGAGATTTTCAGTTTAGTTATGCACGCATTTCATTTACTCATGACATGATATTTTCACCTTGCATGCGATTTTATTATTATTACTTGTTATTTACGATATATGCATGCTGAGTCTTTAGACTCACTAAACTTGATTGTTGTAGGTACCGATGAGGTCGGGACCGAGGGCGGGGACCAGTGAGCTAGCTTGGGTCGGCAGTAGTGGAACCCGTGGACCTCATTTTTAGCATTTACTATTTTTAGGCTCAAACATTTTTCTCGTTGTTGGATTATTTTAAATTATTATTTTGCAAACAAACATTTACTTCCGCTGCTATTTTGAACATCAAACTTTATTTTATCAGTTTATATATGAATGAGGCATTTTAATTAATGAAAAAGAAAATTTTTAAATTTTTCCGCAAATTTTCAAGTACGAATTTAGAGGTCTCTACAGGTGGTATCAGAGCAATGGTTCTGTAAAGGGTTGTACTACTACTGACCTCGAGAAGCTCACGAAGTCACGTCTTCGGTATGTAAGTTTTACATTCATGCATTTTATTTAAAGCCGGAATTATTTTAACTGCATGTTCTCATGAAGTATTTTTACGTTCAGATTTTAATTGTTCAGTATTTATTTACATTTAAATAAATTATGGAATTATGCATGTTGGTTACGTATGGGTTATATATGGAACAGTATGCCTCCTAGACGCCAGGTTGGACGCCCGAGAGGTGATGATGAGCGTCGTCATGAAGACGGTGAGGATCAAGGACAGGGGGGATTCGGACCTCCACCCCCTCCACCTGACATGAATGCCCAGATGCTAGTTGGGATGAACCGGTTCTTCGTACAGTTTGCGGGGAACAATGCCGCAGTAGCAGCTAGGCCGACAAGGGCCGAAGCTATTTATGAGAGATTCATGAAGATGCGTCCTAAGGAGTTTTCAGGGACGATGGACCCCATGATTGCCGAGGGCTGGATCAAGTCCCTCGAGGTTATCTTCGAGTTTATGGAGCTTGGAGATGCAGACAGAGTTCGTTGTGACACCTACTTATTCGGAGGAGATGCCCGCTTATGGTGGGAAGGAGCATCAGTAGCCCTGAACTTGGCTACACTGAGTTGGGCGCGTTTCACGGAGGTATTCTACTCCAAATATTTTTCTGAGGAAGTGCGCACCAGGTTGACCACGGAATTCATGAGTCTGAGGCAAGGAGATTTTACTGTTACGGAGTTCATCCGTAAGTTTGAGAGGGGTTGTCATTTTGTGCCCTTGATCGCGAATGATGCTAAAGCCAAGTTGATGCATTTCTTGGTGGGTCTACCGCCGATCTTGTGCCGTGATGTTAGGGTATCTGACCCTACTACTTATGAGGTCGCTGTCTCCAGAGCTCTAGCCGCATAGCAGGATCAGCGGGATATCGAGAGAGACCGTCAGGGCAAGCGCCCAGTCCAGGTACCGCACCGCCCTCCTCCTCAACAGCATCAGCAGCAGAATAAGAGGCCTTTCCACGGTCCACCCAGGAACAGGGACCAGCAGCAGCAGCAACAGCGGGGACGTGCAGTCCCTAAGCCTATGGAGCATCCGATATGTCCTAAATGCTCATGCCGCCATCCTGGAGTATGTATGTATGGCTCTGAGAAGTGTTACAAGTGCGGTAGCCCAGACCACGTGCTACCGCAGTGCCCTCAGAGGAACCTGCCCACCCAAGGCAGGGTATTTGCTCTCCATGCAACGGAGACGAACCCCGATACCATGCTTATGACAGGTACCTTTAAGCTTTAAATTTATATTTGGGATTTAATGTTTTGGGTTGAGATTTGGAACCTAGAATTACGATAGGGTTGCATGCTCTACTCAGTATTATTTTTGGGAATTTAAGTTAGAAGAACTTTGGCCTATGCATGTCTATAAGCTTAGCTCTTGTGATTATTTGGTTCAGCATAGTGTTCTAACCTTTCAGGGAGAATTTTCATAGCTGGCTCAGCTACTAAAGCCTTGATAGATTCAGGGGCTACTCACTCATTTATTTCTGAGGTCTTTGCGAATTTTTTCAAAGTTAAGACCGTTGGGCTAGATGTAGCCTACTCAGTGGTACTGCCTTCGGGAGAGGAGATGGCAGCCACCAATGTGATCCGAGACATAGATCTGGAGCTTCATGGCAACCTTGTTTATGCGGATTTGATTGTCTTGTCGATGCCAGAGTTCGACATCATGTTAGGCATGGATTGGCTATTGCGGAACAGAGTGTTGATAGACTTCCAGCGGAGATCTGTTCTAGTCCGACCGCCTGGGATGACGCAGTTCTTATTTGAACCGCACATGTACTTTCCCTTACCGCGCATTATTCCTTATGTCCAGGCTAGGAAACTCATGCATAGAGGGTGTCGAGCATTTTTAGCAACTTTTATATCCATCCCCGAGGCACCCACTCAGTCAGCCTCAGATGTCCCAGTTGTCAGAGATTTTCTAGACGTTTTTCCGGAAGACGTCTCTGGTATGCCACCTGAGAGAGAGGTGGAGTTTTCTATTGAACTTATGCCAGGTACGGTACAGATCTCAAAAGCACCGTACCGACTAGCGCCGATAGAGATGGCAGAACTGAAGAAGTAGATTCAGGAACTTCTTGACAAGGAGTTCATTCGCCCGAGCTTTTCACCATGGGGCGCGCCAGTCTTGTTTGTGAAGAAGAATGATGGCTCTATGAGACTTTGCATCGATTATCGGGAGTTGAACAGGGTTACAGCGAAGAATAAATACCCACTTTCGAGGATTGAAGATCTATTTGACTAGTTGCAGAGAGCTTCGGTGTTCTCCAAGATTGATCTGCGTTCCAGTTATCACCAGTTGAGGGTGAAAGATACTGATGTTTCGAAGACTGCTTTTAGGACTCGTTATGGCCACTACGAGTTCCTTGTAATGCCGTTCGGTTTGACGAATGCGCCAGCGATCTTCATGGATCTCATGAATTGCGTATTTCAGCCGTATCTTGATCAGTTTGTGATAGTGTTCATAGACGACATTCTCGTCTACTCGAAGAATCAGGAGGACCACGGCAGACATCTGACCACAGTGTTGCAGACATTGCAGAAGCACAGATTGTTCGCAAAGTTCAGTAAGTGCGAATTCTGGTTGGAGAAAGTGGCGTTCTTAGGCCACATTGTTTCTAGCAGTGGCATTGAGGTAGACCCAGCGAAAGTTGCAGCAGTCAGAGATTGGGTTGTGCCACAGAATGCATCTGAGATTCGTAGTTTTCTTGGCTTAGCAGGATATTATCTGAAGTTCATTCAGGGATTTTCTTCCATCGCAGTTCCACTCACAGCATTGACTAAGAAGAATGCGAAATTTGTGTGGAGCGATTAGTGCCAGAAGAGCTTCGATACTTTGAAGCAAGCTCTTATCTCAGCACCAGTTTTGGCCATGCCATCAGGGCTTGAAGATTTTGTCTTGTATACCGATGCTTCGAAGCTCGGTCTTGGCGCAGTATTGATGCAGCATGGGAAGGTGATAGCATATGCTTCTCGTCAGTTGAAGACTCATGAGAAGAATTACCCTACCCATGATCTAGATTTGGCAGCCGTTGTTTTTTCTTTGAAGTTCTGGAGGCATTTTTTGTACGGGGAGAAGTGCCAGATCTTTACCGACCATAAGAGCCTCAAGTACTTCTTTACGCAGAAAGAGCTGAATATGCGTCAGAGGCGATGGTTGGAGCTTGTGAAAGATTATGATTGTGACATTAGCTACCACCCGGGTAAAGCTAATGTAGTTGCGGATGCATTGAGCAGGAAAGTTGCAGTGATGGCCCATCTGACGGTTCAGAGACCTCTTCAGTCTGAGATGTAGAGGTTTGATCTAGAGGCATATCCTCAAGGTAGAGTTCCCTGTCTATCCACCTTGACGATTCAGTCTTCTCTCATTGACCGTATTCGCAGTGGTCAGCCAGCAGATGAGCAGTTGGCAAAGTGGAAGCAGAGAGATGAGGCCAAAGACAGTGTCTTGTATTCAGTTAGTGATGGTATTGTGAGATACCGGGACAAGATATGGGTCCCTAGCAGTGATTCTATCCGAGCAGATATTCTATCAGAGGCCCATATGTCGCCCTACTCTATTCATCCAGGGAGTACGAAGATGTACAAAGACCTGCAGTTATTGTACTGTGGCCAGGAATGAAGAAGGATATCAGACGCTTTGTATCCGAGTGCCTGACTTGTCAGTTAGTGAAGGCAGAGCATCAGAGGCCAACAGGTTTGCTCAAGCCTCTTCCTATTCTCGAGTGGAAGTGGGAGAATATTACCATGGACTTTGTTACCGGTTTTTCGAAGTCAGTCAGAGGATCAAATGCTATCTGGGTGATCGTTGATCGTCTTACCAAATCAGCGCACTTCTTGCCTATCAAGACGACTTTCACCATGAGTCAGTATGCAGAGTTGTATATCCGGGAGATAGTCCAACTTCATGGTATTCCAGTTTTTATCGTGTCTGACAGAGACCCCAGATTCACTTCCTCATTTTGGAAGAGTTTGCATTCGACGATGGGTACGAAGTTGTTGTTTAGCACAGCTTTCCACCCTCAGACAGACGGGCAGTCAGAGCGAGTTATTCAGACTTTGGAGGATCTTCCCCGTGCTTGTGTTATCGATTTCTCCGGGAGTTGGGAGTCGAACTTGCCATTAGTGGAGTTCACCTATAACAACAGCTTTCAGTCGTCTATAGGAATGGCTCCGTATGAAGCATTGTATGGTCGCAAGTGTAGATCTCCTGTTCATTGGGATTAGGTAGGAGAGAGAGCAGAGTTGGGTCCAGAGATTATTCAGCAGACTGTCAATGTAGTGGCCCAGATCCGTGACAAGATGAGGACTGCTCAAAGTCGACAGAAGAGTTATGCAGACCAGCGGAGGAGAGATTTAGAGTTCGCCGTGGGCGACCATGTCTTTGTGAAAGTGGCACCTATGAAGGGTGTCATGCGATTTGGGAAGAAAAGGAAGCTCAATCCGAGATTCATTGGACCATTTGAGATATTTGACAGAGTCGGGACACTAGCTTATCGTGTTGCTCTTTCGCCGAATCTGGCCAGAGTACACAATGTGTTCCACGTCTCTATGCTAAGGAAGTCTATGGCAAATCCTTCGCATGTCCTGAACTTTGAGACGTTGCAGCTTACTCCGAACCTGTCTTATGAGGAGAGACCAGTGTAGATCCTAGACAGACAGGAGAAGAAGCTTCGGAACAAGCTGGTTAAGCGAGTTAAAGTCAAGTGGCTTAACCATTCAGAGGAGGAAGCTACGTGGGAGTCTGAGCAAGAGATGAGGAGTCGGTACCCCGAGTTATTCGGTGAGTTTTAATTTCGAGTACGAAATTTCTTTTAAGGGGGGAAGGGTTGTAGAACACGTAAATTAGATTACGTATAAGTCATGCATAATTCTAGTATTTATATTAAAATGATTTTATTACATGAGTATTTAAATTCTTTTCTTTAAATTTATTTATATAGTTAATGCAGTAGTTTAATTACTACCTTTTCAGTTAAATAAGAGAGGCCGGACTGGAGTTGGAATAAAGAGATAAATTTTAATATTTGGAAAACATTCTTAGAATTATTTAAGATAAATAATAAGTTAATTTATTGTAAAAAAAAGGTTTAGGGAATTAATTAATTAATTAGAGATAAGTAGTAAATAAATTCTTTTAGGTTCAATAATTTAATTAAAAGCCTAAAATAAAATATGTGACCAATTGAGACAAGTTAATCTAGGCTTATTTTATTTAAGAAATTATAACTTAACATGGTAGTAATTTAATTTAAAGAATTATCCATGCATGCAAAATAATGGTATTCCTTAATTAATTTATTTATTCATTAAAATATTTAATGGGTAGATCAAACTTTAAAGAATTAAAATACAAGATTTAATAAATATTTTCCCTCCATTTTTATTTAAAATTTCGGCCACCCCTATGAGATTTAATTAATTTGTCAACTCTCCTTTTTTTTTAATATTTCACTTGTTCCTTTCCTTATCCAATTTTTGGGAGATAAATCCCTCAACTTTAATCTTCAATAATTAAACAATTAAGCAATATTCTCCCTTATTTTGCAAGCTCAAAATCGGCCCTCCTTTAATTTTGAAAGATTATTTTTAGTTGGATAATTTATTTCTTAACTATCTTTCCCTTAATCTTTTCAAGGTAGATATTCTCCCCACTTTTAAATCTCTACCAAATAATTAATTTAAGCTATTTTCTCCCATGTTCCTAGACCCAAAAATCGACCAAGTGCACCCTCAATTATCCTTCAAAAAAAATCTTTTGATATCATATTATTTCCTTATCTCTCAAATTCAAAGATAGCAAGATTGATTCCCTTCCATTTATCTTGCAACCTCCCATTATCTCCCTAGACTCCCTCCCCACCATCATCACCGAAATTCAGAGCATATTGAGAGAAAAAAAACGTGAGGAGCTAGGGAGGAAATCTAGTAGAAAACAAGAAACAAAAGAAGAACACTCTGTCTCCTCCGCGTCGCGTCGTCGCTCGTTTGTTTTTCCTTTCAAAAACAAAATATCCAGGCATGCATATACCATCCCTTGCTCTTCAATCAAGTCGTATTTACAATTTTTTTACAAACCATCATGTGTGCATGAATCATGAAAATCGAAACCATGTCAAGAATTTTCGAAAAAAAAAAAAGAAAAGTGTGCAGAATTTCGGCTCTTCACTTGTGCACCTCACGGGCTTGGCTTGTTTCTGATGTTTCAGGTGTTGGCTCGACCCTAGGCTCCCAAGGCTGCATCTAGACATGTACTAGGACATGTTAGGACCATGTTGGTCCATTCGTTCAGTCCCGCACACGCTGGAAACTTGCATGTGACAGCAACACCCCAAATGTGTCCCTTTGAGTCTCGATTTTTATGGTTGTTGTCAAGGGAGAAAGTTCTTGATCTTGGCTGCCCTAGGGACCTATAGTCATGGTTGGAACACTTTCCTATCATGTCTAAGACGTGACCAAATTGCCCTTTTGAGGCTTGGTCCATGGTGGAATCGGTTTTTAAATCAAAAGAAACAAGAACAGCCCCTCCCCTTCGGCCCTTCATTTTACAGCAAGTGGAGTTCGATTTTTGTGGTGTGGTGTGAATCTTGGTTGGCTCCGGGCCCATAGCCATGGTTCATACCATACCTCTTGATGTCTAGATTGTGCCATGGTCAATCAAATGGCCACTGGAACGACACGGGACAGCAAAGGAAGCAATATACCCCAAGCACGCAAGGGTGCCTCTCGGGTGGACTTTTCGGTTGGTTTCGGGTGTGGTTCGAATTGTGGCTGGCCTTGGGCCCTTAGCCATTGTTCAAACCTTTCCTTAGGATGTTGGTAAGAGGTTCTGGTCGGTGGTTCAAGCCCCAATAGCCGTTAGTCTCGAAAACGATACAAGAAATCGAAGGCACAGCTGCTGTAATTTTTGATAGCAAGCGTGCTGCAGTTCAGAGGCGAGTTCCGGGTTCTTGGTTGGCTTTTAGCCTATGGCCTTGGACTGGACAGTGCCTCATTGAGTTAGAAAGGTCATGTTTTTGTCCGTTTGTGATTCAGATCATTTTAGAGGTCGTACGAGAATTTACGGTGTAATATGCCAAAGTGACTCTCGAAAGAGCGTTTCACGTTTTTGGCCTCCATTCACTAAATTTCGAGTACTGTAAATTTAGGAGCATTATTTCATCATTTTTAAGAGTATTTTAATCATGACTAAACGTTGGTTCGGTGTTGGTTCGGGTTGGCTCGGAGTCATGATTAAATACTAAGTTAGTGGACGTAATTGTCTCGTTTTTGGATTCAATTACAAAGTTTGGTCAAGTAAATCATTTGCATATTTTTCATGACATAATTAGGTCGCAGCGAGCCTGGAAACGGTCCAACCCTTATGGTAAAATTTATACATGATGTTTAATTTTGTATTTAATTATATTACCTGCAAAAATGTAAAATATTCATTTTGAGATTTATGCGATATTGCTTGTGGTCACTTTACTATCATGGGATTTTACTTCACCCGGTCGTCAGTTACCGGTCAGTTTAGTTTTGTACCACCCAATATAATGTGGTATTAGTCTGATCAGACGATTAGTATTTCACCCGGTCGCTAGTTACCGGTCACGGTCGTCAGTTACCGGTCAGTTCAGTTCAGGGGCCACTTGCGTATAACATAATCTCAACAGAAAATTATTACACGTTATTTTATGACAGGACTCTACGGAGCAAACATTTCACTTACTACATTCAGTTCAGTTCAGTTCAGTTCTGCACGTAATATCAATTATTCATGATGAGATTTTCAGTTCAGTTATGCACGCATTTCATTTACTCATGACATGATATTTTCACCTTGCATGCGATTTTATTATTATTACTTGTTATTTACGATATATGCATGCTGAGTCTTTAGACTCACTAGACTTGATTGTTGTAGGTACCGATGAGGTCGGGACCGAGGGCGGGGACCAGTGAGCTAGCTTGGGTCGGCAGTAGTGGAACCCGTGGACCTCATTTTTAGCATTTACTATTTTTAGGCTCAAACATTTTTCTCGTTGTTGGATTATTTTAAATTATTATTTTGCAAACAAACATTTACTTCCGCTGCTATTTTGAACATCAAACTTTATTTTATCAGTTTATTTATGAAAGAGGCATTTTAATTAATGAAAAAGAAAATTTTTAAATTTTTCCGCAAATTTTCAAGTACGAATTTAGAGGCCTCTACATATTATGTTAACATTTCATGTTCGCAATCTTTATTTTGATGTTAACAAAACTTACTGTTTTGTTTCTAATGAATTTATCCAAGTGCACAAAAAGTTGAAAACTGATTAGGCTTCGAAAGCCAAAACTGAAACTATCAAGACGAAAACTGAAAGTACCAAAAGATTTTCCAAACTGAACCATTCCAACTGAAATATCAAAGACCAGTTCAGTTGATAGGTAGTTCAGCAGAAGACCTTCAGAAGCTCGGCCAGCTAATGAAGAGTTCATCTGATGAAGAGAACAACTGACCAGTTCAACTGATTCAGTGAAATCAGTCCAACTAACAAGTCAACTGATTTCACCACATTAGTTCAAGGCCAGTTCAACTGACCAATTCGGAGCATCAGTTAGGGGCCAATTAGATTGCAGAACACGACAAGCTTATCTGAGTGGAATCCAGCTGTGCACAAGGTTATAAAAGCAATTGTCCGATCAAAGGACAATAATGAACGTTGCGGCATAACTTAAAGTCGAGACGTTCCAGAATGACTGTCAGAAAGGACAAGACACAAATATCGAGGAACAGGTTCAAACTGAAACAAATGTATTTGATGAGTCTTGATGAACGATCACATAGCATCTGTAAATACAAGATCAAGACCATCAACAAGAGCGTGTGAAGATCAGTAAGGAGAGAAAAATAGGGCATGCCATCAGCTTAGTTAGAAGCACAATTCTCTCAGTGTGTGAGAACACTTTCGTGTTATATTCATAGATCAGTTCTCACACATGCACATATCATCACTCATATATACACAGAGAATAGAGCATATTGAAAAGCTGAGTGGGTCTTGCACAAAGACAATAAACTTGTTTATGTAGTCTTTGCATATGAGACATTAAACAATATGCTGATTGTGAGGTGCTGCCTACAATCTTGAGTGCTAGGAGTTCAGTTAGGCAGCAACGTAAGTTCTAAGCTGAATGGATTTGTACAAGGTGTTGTATAAATCAAAGTCTTCTAGTGGATTCTATCCGAGGTGGTAGAAGAGGTGACATAGGAGCAATTGAAGTCTCCGAACATTCATAAACATATCTTGCGTATGTAACTGTTTAACGTTTGTTTTTTAAAACTGACTTGATTAGTTCGAGCTAATATCAGTTCAATTTTTACCATAACTGAACTGATACAAGCAAGAACGGATCCCTCTTATTTCAGTTAATCATTTTACACAAGTTAAAAGTTTTAAACTAATCAACTTTCTAAACGAATGATTACTTCGGGTAGTTTTCTCTTGGTTTGAATACCAAACTCGATTTAATGCATCGGTGCTTACATTCTTATAACACGAGCTATTGCAGCTAATTGAGAATATTGTGTTTGAAGCACCCTCACAAGTGCCTAGAACAGATCCTATCAATTGATATCAGAGCTAGCTATTCTAAGAAGAATATTTTAAAATTGATATTTTAAAATATGTTTAAAAATGATATTTAAAATGGCTTTCAAAATCCTCTTAAAAATTTTATATGTGTTCACCGTGAGAAGATAAATATCTTTGGATCTGCAACTAATATTGTAGCCACTTCTCTCGACTCCGTATTTGTTGTTTTAGATGTCACGCCCCGAAACTCGGGATTTGACACCGGCGTTGTTTAACAATCACACAATTGAAACAACCAGCCTCGTAGCATAGTATAAACCGAAAACCAGTTTATTATTCATAACTCCTCAAAAAAACAACTGTCTTTACAACTGAAATAAAATAAATTTGCGGAAACGTCTAATCTAAAATTTTAAATTTCTAAAACTCAAAAAAAAATAATCCTGTCTACTAATCACCATCCCCAAAACTGTTCCGATTCTTCTTCTTCTACCTATTCTTCGGATTTATCTGGGAAAGGTTGTAAGGGGTGAGTATTTTGGGAATACTCAGTAAATGGGGGAATTATCGAACACCACATAAAAATTTCATATTTTCGAAATAACATATATTTACAGCATGCTTTTCATAATTTTTAACACTGCAATTTTTCACCTTTCATGGTTTACTGACGTCAGTCCCTAAGTTTTAATCCTCTAAGGGGGCGAGACCGTAAAACAGTTCTATCCCACTGTTAAGGGCCATATGTTGGAATTCCACCCATTTTCAGGGAATCCTCACAGTGTTCTCACAAAAACGTAACAAGATTTTAAAAAAAAACGTAGACGGTGTTCGACCGCATTTTTTTTTCTTTAAAAAGAAAAACACATAACCCAAAAATTTAAACTTTAAAATTTGCCCACTTACCTTAAATTCTTGATGCAAAAATTACGTGAATAATTAGGGTTGCTTGCACAGGAATTCTCGAAATTCCTACTTCCACGGCTGGACGGCGGCAGCGCTTCGCTGTGCTCGAAAATTCCTATGGAGACTAGAGGAGATTTTCGAAATTTTTTGAGAGAATTTGGGTGTGATTTTTCGAAAACTAGGGCCCTTCTATTTATAGGAGTTGGCTGCTATCGTGATAGTGCGTTTGAACTGTGAATCAAATCTAGAATCATGATGTATCCGTGATCTAGGTAGATATTCGAAATCTCCTTCTTCCTTCCCCACCTAATTTTCGAAAATTCCTAGTATATATTGTTAGATTTCGAATTCTATTATCTCTTATTTGATCTTTTATCCTGGTATCTCAATATCAACCTAAATCTTAGATATTTATCTGCTTATTTTCAAAATTCATTCTTTAATTCCTTAGATTGAGATAAATTTATTCCTACCAAATTTTCAAGTTTAAAATAGATAATATTATCTTAATCTCGAGCTTTATAATTCTGTACACGATAAAATTATCTACACAACTTAGATAACCTTAAAACAAATCTTATATTCTGAATGATTTAAATATTAATATCCAAGATTACACCATCAAATTATTAACCTGATATTAAACTGATATGATCACGATATTACAAAATCTCGGGTTTTACATCCCTCCCTCCTTATGGGAAGTTTCGTCCTCGAAACTTGGGTTGGCTTGGTCTATGAAGAGGTACGGGTATTGGTCCCTCATCCTTTCTTCTAGCTCCCATGTGGCTTCTCTTTCCGTGTGGTTAGACCATTGCACCTTGACGTAAGGAATGATTCGTCGTCTTAGTACTTGATCCTTGGTGTCCACAATTCTAATGGGAACTTCTTCGTATTTCAGCCCTTCTCCCAAGTTACTTTCGATCATGAGTGGTTCTGCTTCCAACACGTGACTTGGGTCCGAGATGTATTTCCGTAGTTGAGACACGTGGAACACGTTGTGTATTCTAGACATGTTTGGTGGCAGTGCCAATCTGTATGCTAGCGTGCCCACTTTTTCCAAAATTTCAAAGGGTCCCACATAACGAGGGTTCAGCTTCCTAGCTTTACTGAATCGGACCACTCCTTTCATAGGCGAGACTTTTACGTAGGCCTTCTCGCCAATATTGAATTCCACTGGCCTTCTTTTCAGGTCTGCCCAACTCTTTTGTCGATCTTGAGCTGCCTTGAGTTTCTCTCGGACTACTGTAACCTTGTCTATTGTTGTCTGTATGAGTTCGGGTCCTACTATTACTTTTTCTCCCACTTCATCCCAATATAATGGTGATCGGCATTTCCTCCCATACAGGGCTTCATATGGAGCCATCCCAATACTGCTGTGATAGCTGTTATTATAAGCAAACTCGATTAATGGTAGGTGATTGCTCCAATTGCTACTGAATTCTAGAGCGCAGGCTCGCAGCATATCTTCCAAAGTTTGAATGGTCCTCTCGGTTTGGCCATCGGTTTGTGGATGATAGGCCGTACTAAGTGTCACTTTTGTTCCCATGGCTCCTTGGAAGCTCTTCCAAAATCGTGAGACGAATCTTGGGTCTCTGTCAGACAGGATGCTCACTGGTACTCCATGAAGTCGTACAATATTATCCATATACAGTGTGGCCAACTTGTCCAGATTGTAGTTCATACAGACGGGTAGGAAGTGTGCGGATTTTGTAAGTCTATCTACGATTACCCATATTCCGTTCTGCCCTTGCCTTGACTTTGGTAACCCTACCACAAAGTCCATGGAGATATGTTCCCATTTCCATTCAGGTATTTCCAGGGGTTGCAATAATCCTCCAGGTCGTTGGTGCTCTGCTTTGACCTGTTGACACACTTGGCATTTAGCGACAAATTCTGCCACGTCTCTTTTCATTCCATTCCACCAAAAATTGCTCTTAAGATCTCTGTACATTTTTGTACTCCCTGGGTGGACTGAAAATTTGGACTTGTGTGCTTCTGACAGTATTTCTTGGCGAAGGTTATCGCTGTCTGGTACACACAGTCGTCCTTTCATCCATAAGACTCCTCTGTCATCGATTTGTAGATCTTGAGACTTCCCACTTTCAACTTGTCCCTTGAGTTTTGTTAGCTCAGGGTCTCGGTCCTGGTTTAACTTTACAGTCTCTTGCAGACATGGCCTCGCGGAGAGTGAGGCCAGGGTGATCTTGCTCTCATTTTTCCGACTCAGAGCATCGGCCACCTTGTTTGCTTTACCCGGGTGGTAACTGATAGTCAGATCGTAATCCTTCAGAAGTTCGATCCACCGTCTTTGCCTCATGTTAAGTTCCTTTTGGGTGAATAGGTATTTAAGGCTCTGGTGATCTGTGAAAATTTCGCACTTGGCGCCATAGAGATAGTGTCTCCATATTTTTAAGGCAAACACGACTGCTGCTAGCTCCAGATCATGCGTAGGGTAGTTTTGCTCGTGCTGTTTCAACTGCCTTGATGCGTAGGCGATCACTCTTCCTTCTTGCATGAGCACGCATCCAAGACCTTCCTTAGATGCGTCACTGTAGATGGTGAATTCCTTATCTTCCGTGGGTAAGATCAGTACTGGCGTAGATGCGAGCTTTTCTTTTAATGTCTGAAAACTTTTCTCGCAACTTTCGTCCCAGACGAATTTGGAATTCTTCTGAGTGAGTTTCGTCAGTGGTATGGTGATCGAAGAAAAACCTTCGACGAACTTCCTGTAATAACCTGCTAGTCCAAGAAAGCTCCTGATGTCGGTGGCGTTCTTAGGTTTCGGCCACTCTGTAATTGCCTCGACTTTCCTGGGATCCACTGATACTCCTGCTTCAGAGATTACGTGTCCTAAGAAGGATACACTTTTTAGCCAGAACTCACATTTCTTAAACTTAGCATAGAGCTCCTTTTCTCTCAAAGTCTGAAGTGCAATGCGCAGATGCTCTTCGTGATCTCGCTCGTTGGAAGAGTAGACGAGGATGTCGTCAATAAATACTACTATGAACTGATCCAGGAATGGTTTGAAAACTGTGTTCATTAGGTCCATGAAGGCTGCAGGTGCGTTGGTCAGCCCGAAAGGCATCACTGTGAACTCATAATGTCCATATCTTGTCCGAAAAGCTGTTTTGTGGATATCTTCCGCCCTGACCTTCAGTTGGTGGTATCCCGTCCTCAGATCCAGTTTCGAAAAGACTGCGGCTCCTTTAAGCTGATCAAATAGGTCGTCAATCCTCGGGAGGGGGTACTTGTTCTTGACAGTGATCTTGTTTAGTTCTCTATAGTCGATGCACAACCTCATACTCCCATCTTTCTTCTTTACAAAAAGTACTGGTGCTCCCCATGGGGAAACACTAGGTCGAATTTGCTTTTTGTCCAGCAATTCTTGGAGTTGCTCTTTTAGCTCCTTGAGTTCAGCTGGCGCCATCCTGTAAGGTGCTTTAGAAATTGGAGCTGCACCAGGAACTAGATTGATTTCGAACTCCACTTCGCGGTCCGGGACTATCCCTGGGAGTTCTTCTGGAAAAACATCCGGGAACTCACATACTATTGGGATGTCTTCTATCTTTAGTTCGGCCTCTCCTTGCACTTCGCTAACCATTGCTAGGTAGATATCTTCTCCGGATTTCATTGCCTTCCATGCTTGGGAAGCGGAAAGGAGTGATTTCCGTTCCTTGGATTTACCATGATACACGATCTCTTCCTGATTCGGGGTTCGGAGTTTAACTCTTTTCCCTTTACAGTCCACTATTGCATTGTTTTTGGCTAACCAATCCATCCCTAGGATGATGTCGAAGTCGGCCATGACTATTTGTATTAAGTCTGTGCTGAATTTCTGATTACCGATACTGATCAAACAGTCTCTGTGGATCTCGTGAGTTTCGATGGCCTTATTTGTAGGTGTGGCTATTCGAAAAGGTTCGGCTAATAATTCGGGCTTAAGTCCTAGTTTCTTAGCGAGTCTCTTAGATACAAATGAATGCGTGGCACCACAATCAAATAACGCATAAGCAGGCACTTTTTGAATAAGAATGGTACCTGACACGACTTCAGTGGCGTCGTCGGCCTCTTCTTGAGTCATAGCAAAGACCCTAGCGTTAGGCTTGCTTTCCTTTGGCTTGTTGGGGTTAGCTCCTGTATTTGGCCATGTTCCCTTGTTGGGCCCGGCTGCTTGGTTGGCAGCAGTAGGACATTCAGCAATTCGGTGTCCCGCTTTTCCACATCCGAAGCATACACCACTGTTTCTTCGGCATTCTCCCAGGTGTCGTAAGTGACAAGTTGGGCAAGGCTTAATATCCTGGTAGCTTGATGTAGGCGAAGGTCCTTTTGATGGTCCACCGGATTGGTTAGGCTTCTTGAAAGTCTGATTACTGCGTGAGGACTGACTAATCATGGGCCTTTTGTTCTTAAATTCCTTCTTCCTGCGCTGGATGTCAGTTTCAGCTCGGATAGCTGCACCCATTAGACCTGAAAAATTCGCGGGTTGGTAGACTGCTAGGGCCGATTGGATCCTGCTGTTCAATCCCTTTTTAAAACGGTGCAATTTCAAAACTTCGTCCGCCATGATTGCCGGAGCATAAGATCCAAGGGCATTAAACTGGGAGGTGTATTCCACAACCGACATATCCGGAGTTTGAGTGAAGTTTTCGAACTCACTTAGTTTCTGCAGTCTGACCTCGGCCGGAAAATACTGTTTCAGAAAGGCTTCTCGAAATCGCTGCCAAGTCGTTGGTCCTGCAGCTGTCATGGCTGGCGAGATTGCTTCCCACCATTTTCCCGTTTTATCTTCTAGGAACGGCACAGTCACGTCCACTTTCAGTGCTTCGGGAACTTCCAATAGTCGCAGCTGCGTCTGTACACTTTTTAGCCAGCTCTGGCTAACTTCAGGGTCAGCAGCTCCACTGAAAGTTGGACATCTATTCTTGCGGAGTGACTCATAGTGGAACTTGATTCCATTTGGTGGTGGAGGTGGTGGTGGCTGATTGACGTTCTGATTTCCCAACCCTTGCAGTGTTGTCGCTACAATGGTGGCTATGGCCATAAGATCAGCTCGGCTTAAGTTGACTGCAGGCGGGGGTCCATTTCCCTGTCCATCCTCCTGTCTACCTTCACGGTCGGTATTAGTGTAACGCGGGTTGCGGTTCTGCCTCGGGGGTCTGCCGGCCATTTCCTACAATCGTATCGCAAGTTCTAAGAATTTGTACGAGTAAAGTTCATACAATAGATTGTGCTGAAATAAATTGAAATCAATGAATCAAATAAAACAAATTTTTATTGATTTCTCAAAAGAACTAAAATGAACATGACCAATCTAAAAGAATTAAAAGTCGTACTGAATAAAATAGCAACAACGGAAAAGTAAAATAAACTCCTAGAACAAAATCACTAAGACATCCTAGCCTAATCCTCTATCTCTCCATCCCCAATGGCTGCTATAGGCTCCTCAATCTCTATCGGCTCTTCCTCTTCCGGTTCTTCCTCCGGCTCTCCTTCCTGAAGTAGCTCTACCATATGAGTGAGATGGGCATTCTCTGCATTAAGCTGGGCCACTTGTGTCTTCCATCCCTGAACGTCTGCCTCTGCCTCGTCCAACATATCAATGGTAAGCTGGTGGCGCAGTTCGTAATCCCTCTTATTCTGCTTGATCTTGTTCTTCAGTACCTCACCCTGTTGAGCCAGATGATGGTTCACCTTTGAAATGCTGTTTATAGCCTCACTTAAATTCTCCAGTCTCTTTTTGCTCCTGGCATTTTGCTGTTTTTCTTCTTCTAATTCCTTTCGGTATCGGTCGATGTCTTCGTGCAGCTTTCTCTCTCGATGCAAGCCGTGTTCTATGCCATCCCTCAAGTCCATGTTATCTCCTCTTACCAACTCTCCCTGGTAGATAGCGTTGTTAAGCTGGGTTCGTATTACCTCCTTCTCTGTGGCTAAGATCGCATTCTCCCGTCTTCTCTCACCTAGTCTGGCTCTAAGGCGCTTTATCAGGCGCGACTGATTATCAATGGCTAGCTGCTTCATGTGGATTGCAGCTTGGGCACGAGTGCAGAATTGGGGAGACATTTCCTGAAAAAAAGAAAAGAAAATGCTCAAAATATCATAAATATGATAAAATATCAGGATAGAGTAAAGTACTGAAAATTAAAAGTTTCTTCGAAAATTCCCAAAATAGAAAGTTTTAAGATAGACATATGGATTCGAAGAGTATATCGAGAGGATTTCAGATCAGTTGACGGGACCGAATTCGGAGTTTCCTACGAAAAAAAATCAAAGGGCGTACGCTGGCGGGTTGACTCGCTGACTCGGCCGAGTTGACTCGCCGGGTTGACTCGCCGGAGTATGGTTGGAGCAAACGAGTAGGACGGCGACGGGGTGAGGGTCACGGAACCGGTGGTGGCACGGCCAGAATCGGTCGAAAAACTACTTAATTTGGCCGGAACTCGCTCAAAATCGGCGGACTCACTTGAATTTGGGCGTTTCCGATCGGTTAATCCGATCATGAAATTGATTGTTGAGAAACGTTACCCATGCATCGTATATTGTTTGCGTAAATTTAATTGAAAATCGTAGTAGGATTGGTAGGGTAATTGGACGAAATACTTTTCGGGTTAGGGTTCGTATGGCAATTTCGTAGATCTGAAATTCCGGTTTCACACGAACACGAAATCTAAAATTGTTTGAGGGCTTTTCTTCGTCTCATCGAGGCGGTTCGGGAAATGGTCGCCTATCGAAGAAAGGTTATCGGAGGCGGCCGGAATCGGAGGAAACGCGGCGCGCGCGCTAAGGCCTTGTTTGGCCGGAATTTCCGATTTTTTTTTTTTTTTTTGAAAATTCGCTTTTTCCCACTCGGATTATGAACCTGGCGGCTCTGATACCACTAAAATGTCACGCCCCGAAACTCAGGATTTGACACCGGCGTTGTTTAACAATCACACAATTGAAACAACCAGCCTCGTAGCATAGTATAAACCGAAAACCAGTTTATTATTCATAACTCCTCAAAAAAACAACTGTCTTTACAACTGAAATAAAATAAATTTGCGGAAACGTCTAATCTAAAATTTTAAATTTCTAAAACTCAAAAAAAAATAATCCTGTCTACTAATCACCATCCCCAAAACTGTTCCGATTCTTCTTCTTCTACCTGTTCTTCGGATTTATCTGGGAAAGGTTGTAAGGGGTGAGTATTTTTGGAATACTCAATAAATGGGGGAATTATCGAACACCACATAAAAATTTCATATTTTCGAAATAACATATATTTACAGCATGCTTTTCATAATTTTTAACACTGCAATTTTTCACCTTTCATGGTTTACTGACGTCAGTCCCTAAGTTTTAATCCTCTAAGGGGGCGAGGCCGTAAAACAGTTCTATCCCACTGTTAAGGGCCATATGTTGGAATTCCACCCATTTTCAGGGAATCCTCACAGTGTTCTCACAAAAACGTAACAAGATTTTAAAAAAAAACGTAGACGGTGTTCGATCGCATTTTTTTTTCTTTAAAAAGAAAAACACATAACCCAAAAATTTAAACTTTAAAATTTGCCCACTTACCTTAAATTCTTGATGCAAAAATTACGTGAATAATTAGGGTTGCTTGCACAGGAATTCTCGAAATTCCTACTTCCACGGCTGGACGGCGGCAGCGCTTCGCTGTGCTCGAAAATTCCTATGGAGACTAGAGGAGATTTTCGAAATTTTTGAGAGAATTTGGGTGTGATTTTTCGAAAACTAGGGCCCTTCTATTTATAGGAGTTGGCTGCTATCGTGATAGTGCGTTTGAACTGTGAATCAAATCTAGAATCATGATGTATCCGTGATCTAGGTAGATATTCGAAATCTCCTTCTTCCTTCCCCACCTAATTTTCGAAAATTCCTAGTATATATTGTTAGATTTCGAATTCTATTATCTCTTATTTGATCTTTTATCCTGGTATCTCAATATCAACCTAAATCTTAGATATTTATCTGCTTATTTTCAAAATTCCTTCTTTAATTCCTTAGATTGAGATAAATTTATTCCTACCAAATTTTCAAGTTTAAAATAGATAATATTATCTTAATCTCGAGCTTTATAATTCTGTACACGATAAAATTATCTACACAACTTAGATAACCTTAAAACAAATCTTATATTCTGAATGATTTAAATATTAATATCCAAGATTACACCATCAAATTATTAACCTGATATTAAACTGATATGATCACGATATTACAAAATCTCGGGTTTTACATTAGAAACTTGCAGGGTTTTGAGTTCAAGACTGACAGCAGAATAGCTAAACTGATCAACGGATAAGATTTCAGTTGCCAGCCTACCAGTTCAGCTGATCAACAGACGAAAACCAACTACCAGCTGAAATGTTAGATGACTAAGAGCTTAATCCTCAGCAGTTTACCACTGATTCATTGCCATATCATATCAAAGTAGATGATCAATGCGGTTCAGCATCATTTGAGTCCAATTTCGTTAGCTAGACCAGTTAGCCAGCACAGAGATCAAGTCCAAGGCAATTAGATGTTCTTCTGGCAAAGAAACTCAAGATCCATGCAGCATTTCAAAGCGTTCAAGGCTACCAATTATTGGTATATCCAGTTCTATTATATATAAACTGACAGATATTTGATGTTGTTTAAAAATTTGCTATTGTAGTAACAATTTCCCTTACATATGTTGGTCTGCTTAAATTTATGATACAAGGGACGAGTATTTGATTAAATAAACATCATGTTTATCTAGTTACTTTCTATATAACTGAACTGTTATTTTAAAGATTTGTTGACTGAACTTCTTGAACGTTAAAAAATGCTAAAACTTCATTAAACGCGTAAACAATTATATTTTTAAGGGGGAATTTTTAATTCAGTTTTTGAGAGGAAGTTTTAATTGTTTTTAACCGTTTATCCCTCGAACTGAAGAATTCTTTTTATTCATTTAAATATTTTAAATATTTTTAATTCTCACAAAGGGATAGAATTATTAAATGTTTAAAGGTTTTATTTTTTAAAATCGCTTTATTTCAACAAGTTTTGTGATAATAAAAAAGAGAGAGATTATTGAAACATTTCATATTCGTAATCTTGATTTTGTTGCATGTAATTTGATCCGTTTATCGCTCCATTAAAGGTCATCAAATGGTGAGGTTGGGTTTAGTTTCAAACTACGTAAGAGCAAATGCATTATAGTCGTGAATTCATCATTTGTCTACGTGTGAAGATATCATATGTCATATAATCAGTTAATAGTGAGAGGAATATCTTGTCAGAGTAAAACATGTGCATTTTTTAAAAACGTGTCATGTCACTATTATTATTTGAAGATATATCACATTGTTATCGAATTTATATGCAACTCTCAATATACTAATGGTTGTAGATTCGATCGAGATATGTGAGCTGAAGAGACCGTAATGTACGCTAACCATAACTTAAGGTTCTTGCATGCACTATCAACGATACCTAGGGGATCGTGGGATGATGCTACTAGACGCTCTTACCATGATCTGATGTGTGCAATAAGAAATGAATTCTGACATTCGTGATCAAAATGTTGATGAAAAAAATGAGGTTAATTAGGATAAGCCCAAATAAGAATTAATGTTATCATGAATTACATGGAGATGTGAACTCACAGCTAGCTATATCTTTGAAGCATTGAGGGTCACACAAGTATCATATTATGTGTCTCGTTGAGATAATCAAAGTTCAGTGAGTTGAATTGATGACTGTAATTTGATAAAGATCAAATAGAATGTTTATAAAAGAGTTTATAAGATTATTCCATAGGATGGAACACATGAAAGTTAGTTTAACTGTTAATTAAATAAGGAGAGTGGAACTGTTTGTTTTAGTGAAATAGTTCATAAAACTAGCACCTGTCAAAAATGAATCAATAGAAATTTTGATCATTGAAAATTTCAATTTTCATTATATGAACAAGATTTGTATCATTGATACATCGACGCTGTCAGATCATCGATCAATGTTATAATGAGTTCATAATTATTTATTTAGTGAATTTGAAATTTACTAATTAAATAAAAGTATTAGTAATAATGACCACTAATATGTACAAAATTATCATAAAAGATTCTAGAGAGGTCTAGAATAATTAACTAATAAATTAATTAAAGAAATTAAATAATATATACTTATATATACATATACATTTATATGGAGATATAAAGATGTGTATACAAAAATATATCATGCATTATCAAAATTTGATTAATACATGATAAAATAATATGAGAATTTAATTAATGAAAATTAATATTATCAATTAGCTCTCGGTTACCGATCATTCTTTATTATTTATAATACATGTGATATATTATAAATAATTAGTATGTGAGTTATTATTAATATAATAACAAGAAGTACGTGAATTCGACAAGCATACAAACAAATATGACACAAGTTTTAAAAATTAATGATGAGACAAATTTTTAAATAAAATCCCTCATTTTGGATAAGATCTAAAATTAAAATCAAGCCCACTAAAAGAAAAAGTAAAATAAAGTTTAATATTTTCTTATCTTCCATCAACGGTGATTTCATGATGAACGCTACCCGTGGTCAATGTCTGGCTCATATTATTGGGAAAGTCTGGACGCCAAAAAGTTGTGATTTCCTCCAACATATTTGATCTGAACTACATGGAACTCCCATGACTTCAGCTCATATTATTAGTAATTCTCATGGCGACCGTCCACTAACGTTCAAAATTCATGGGTCAGGCTCGATACGTGAGGAAAAAAGGGATCATATTATTGAGCCATCCTCAAATGTGAGACAAAATTACGTAAGGACCGCAAGAAGTTGCAATTGGACTCTACCTTTTGGAAATTATGATTGGATGATATTATTCGTGATCATAATTTAGCAATTGGGTCTTACGTACTCATTAAAAAAAAATTGGATTTCTCGTTTTCATCAGAGGATGGTGAAAATATCATAATTGTGGGAGGCAATTCATAAAAACAAAAATCGATATTTTATGTCTTACAAAATGTTTTAAAACAGTCAGTAACATTTATTATGTTTCTATTTCAATATATTTACGATGTCATCGCGAAATCCATTCATGTTATACTCGATTAAAACAAGCTAACCGGACCTAACTACCATGATTGGCTAAGAAACATAAAAATCGTATTAAACTACAAGGAAATAGTATATGTGCTCAAGAAAGCCCCTCCGAAAGAGGCTTCTGCCAATGCCCCCACTGAGGAATTGACTAAGCTTGAGAGATGATGAGATCATGATCTACAAGCTAACAACTATATACACTTTCTAATGAGTTTCACGATCTTACGTTGCGAGGCAAACCTCATGGTACATGTTGTATATTCAAAGGCTTTATCTTTACAGAAAACACGAGTATACTGATAAAGTCAATGTTACAATTAGATAAAAAAAAAATATTATTAAAATAAAGATTGTATGTACATAAGAGTCAATAAAGTTCGAGTCATAAGTTAGATTGCTGGACACTTACGCTAACACTTAATTCTCGTGCAACCCTTCCCCCTTCTAATTTCCGGTCCATTGTCGTCGAAAAAGGGCATCTCATACTAACATAGGTCCTATTGCATCGATTCGTGGCTTTAATCAAAATATTTGAGCAAGAATTCGTGAAAAATGAATCCTAAAAATTGACATGGGCAAAATCGATTTTTCTTTGTTTTTGAGGAGTTTTCAGCTATAATCCAGAACCTTTGTTTGGGTTTTTTAGGCTTCCGATTATTAGAAATTTTGCCTGCTCGATTTATCTTCGATTATTGAGTTTTGAAGCTCAATTCCAACTTGTATTGGTCGATTGGCGGGATGCCTCGAATGAGAATTCTACCCATTCTATTTTCAACTAATATACCACGCCAATATTGTTTTGGTTGTTTTTTTTGTTATAGTTTCTGAAATTGTGCGACTTTGACGTAAAATTCGATAACTCTAAATTAGTTTGAATATTTAGTTGCGATTATTTGAGTTGCGATAAAATTGGATCGGACCACCTCTTCAAAACAAGACGGAAGAATATTTTTTAGCAGATTCTATGATCGTTTACATTTAACAAAAGTTGGTTGAAAAAATTGATAACAATATAAATAATTAATGAGTTTGATTTTAAAAAGAAACAAAGATCATCAATAATTTTTTTGGTCATTGATGAATGTATTGAATATTTCGAATATTAAATACTTTCCTTCTATTTTATCTATTTTATAGATTTGAATTAATTAATTTATTGTATCGGAGTTAATCGCAAGTATTTTTGAATCCTGTCTGGTCACGTCCAACCCAATTCTTGAATGTTACGTTAATTATTACTCCTTAATTTCCCGTTGTACGATATTGGATTATATGAAGTGGTTGGACAACTCAACCAGCTAATTTGCTATCAAATTCCAACTCAAAATAATGATATAATATACCACAAAAAAAAAAAACAAGATCGAACATCCCTTAAATTATACAATCAATGGATTTAATTAATTTTCCTGCAATTGGCATGTGGGCAATTTTTCTTGGTCGAGAAAAATGTCTTCAATTTCACCAGCATATGATGCAAACTCGCATGGAAACGTGGAGTTGGCATCCACAAGTTAAAACATTTTTTTATATGATGAATAATAATAATTGTTAATTGTCACACATCGATTAGATAAAATATATGTGAGTTGTATATATGAGTTTGAAAAATTCTCCATTCTTGAGCTAGCTTTTGAGGTTGAGTTAGGTTCAAGTTCCAATCTTAACATTGTATCAGAGCTCAGGTTCACCTTTATGTGTTGGATCATCCGTTCTAACCATAGTTGGGTCATTTGTAAACTTCACGCTCCAAATGTTCATTCTTGGGCGTGAGGGGGTGTGTTAGTTGTCCCACATCGGTTGGATAAAATACCTGAGAGTTGTATATATGGGCTTGGATAATCCTCCCCTCTTGAGCTATTTTTTGAAGTTGAGTTATGTCCAAGTTCCAATCTTAACAACAACAACAATAATAATATAATAATAAATATTATTATTATTATTACCACCGTACACTTGACCTAACCACATTTACACCATTGGTTTAATTCTAGAATTAAATAATCTTCTTATTTAATTATTACCTCACAATTTTTTTTTT